>NW_028126650.1:60140-62008 GCF_965231255.1 Vanellus vanellus
ATCCTTGGGTGCACCAGGAGCACCCACACCTTCATCCTGGGGTGCACCAGGAGCACCCCAACTCCATCCTTGGGTGCACCAGGAGCACCCACACCCCAAATCCTCCATCCTGGGGTGCACCAGGAGCACCCCAACTCCATCCTTGGGTGCACCAGGAGCACCTGCACCCCGACTCCTCCATCCTTGGGTGCATCACAGCACCCACACCTCCATCCTGGGGTGCACCAGGAGCACCCACACCCCAAATCCTCAATCCTTGGGTGCACCAGGAGCACCCCAACTCCATCCTTGGGTACACCAGGACCACCCCAACTCCATCCTGGGGTGCACCAGGAGCACCCACACCCCAACTCCTCCATCCTGGAGGTGGCCACAAGCCCGGTGCGACGCCGCGGGGCACGAGCGGGACCCACAGGCTGAACCCCACCCCCCCACCCCCCCAAAACCCCAACCCCACCCCAGTGCCGTGGCACACGCAGAGCCGTCAGCGGTCACTCCTCGGAGCAGCCGCTGCCGAGAGGGCTTTTGCCCCCCCAGCCGGGGACCACAGGGGTGCCCCCCAACCCAACCCAGCCCGGCCTGGGGGTCCCGCTCTGCCCCCCCCCGCCCCCCCCCGGCTCTGTGGGGTGGGGGAGGAAACCGGCCCTCCTCCGCGTCATGGAAAGAAGCGCTCCGGCCCTTTTCCTCCCCTTTATTGCGCTGCTGATGTGTTTGTGTCCGCCGGAGGAAGCGCCGGGACAAACGCCCGCACACGTATGTCGCGTCGTCGAGTGTGTGTCGTGTCCCCCCCCCCACCACCAGCAGCCCTCGACGGGGCCCCCTTCCTCCCCCCCCCAAAAATCCCCCCCCCACACACACACATGGGGAAACTGAGGCAGGAGCCGCCCGAGCGGCGGCTTTTCCGCATCCCCCGGGGTCGGATGGGGAGAAGGGAAAAGATGGGGGGGGAGGGGCCTCAGCGTGGCCCCCCCCAGGCCCTGGGGACAGGGTGGGGGGTGGGGGGTGTCCGTCCATCCGTCCGGCACGGGCCGGGCAGGGGGCGATGGCCTCGGGGCCGGCGGCTGCGAGGGAGAGGAGGCACAGACATCTTCAGCCTCACCCCACAGCGGGGGGGGGGGGGGAGAGCCCGGCATGGGGGGGGGGGCAATAAAGCCCCGGACCCTATATACCCCCTACACACCCCCTACACACCCCCTATATACCCCCTACATACACCCTACATACCCCCTACATACCCCTACACACCCCCTACATACCCCTATATACCCCCTATACACCCCCTACATACCCCTACATACCCCTATATACCCCCTACATACCCCCTATATACCCCTATATACCCCCTATACACCCCCTATATACCCCCTACATACACCCTACATACCCCCTACATACCCCTACACACCCCCTACATACCCCTATATACCCCCTATACACCCCCTACATACCCCTACATACCCCTATATACCCCCTACATACCCCCTATATACCCCTATATACCCCCTATACACCCCCTATATACCCCCTACATACACCCTACATACCCCCTACATACCCCTATATACCCCCTATATACCCCCTACACACCCCCTACTTACCCCCTACACACCCCCTATATACCCCCTACACACCCCCTATATACCCCCTACACACCCCTATATACCCCATACTTACCCCCTACACACCCCTATATACCCCCTATATACCCCTACTTACCCCCTACACACCCCCTATATACCCCCTACACACCCCCTATATACCCCTACTTACCCCCTACACACCCCTATATGCCCCCTACACACCCCCTATATACCCCTATATACCCCCTATATACCCACTACACACCCCTACACACCCCCTTCTTACCC
>NW_028126649.1:0-46000 GCF_965231255.1 Vanellus vanellus
TGTCTTTTTTGCTCCGGAGGCTGACGAAAGCGAAAAGAGGTGCTTTTGAGGATGGAGTCCGCAGGTAAGCAGAAAGGGCCAAATTGTCTGTGGCATTTGAAGAGGTTCCAGGAAGTAATAAGGACCAGCATTACTTTTCCCTGCTGGCACCTTTGCTGTGGCAGCAAAACCTGGACGTTTGTCTTTTTTGCTCCGGAGGCTGACGAAAGCAAAAACAGGTGCTTTTGAGGATGGAGTCCGCAGGAAAGCAGAGAGGGCCAAATTGTCTGTGGCATTTGAAGGGGTTCCAGGAGGCAGTGAGGACCAGCATCACTTTTCCGCACTGGCACCTTTGCTGTGGCAGCAAAAGCTGGACGTTTGTCTTTTTTGCTCCGGAGGCTGCCGAAAGCGAAAAAAGGTGCTTTTGAGGATGGAGTCCGCAGGAAAGCAGAGAGGGCCAAATTGTCTGGGGCATTTGAAGAGGTTCCAGGAGACAATGAGGACCAGCATTACTTTTCCCGGCTGGCACCTTTGCTGTGGCACCAAAACCTGGACGTTTGTCTTTTTTGCTCCGGAGGTTGCCGAAAGCGAAAACAGGTGCTTTTGAGGATAGAGTCCGCAGGAAAGCAGAGAGGGCCGAATTGTCTGGGGCATTTGAAAGGGTTCCAAGAGACAGTGAGAACCAGCATTACTTTTCCCCGCTGGCACCTTTGCTGTGGCAGCAAAAGCTGGACGTTTGTCTTTTTTGCTCCGGAGGCTGCCGAAAGCGAAAACAGGTGCTTTTGAGGATGGAGTCCGCAGGAAAGCAGAGAGGGCCGAATTGTCTGGGGCATTTGAAAGAGTTCCAGGAGGCAGTGAGAACCAGCATTACTTTTCCCCGCTGGCACTTTTGCTGTGGCAGCAAAAGCTGGACGTTTGTCTTTTTACCACCGGAGGGCGCCGAAATTGAAAAAAGGTGCTTTTGAGGATAGAGTCCGCAGGAAAGCAGAGAGGGCCAAATTGTCTGTGGCATTTGAAAGAGTTCCAGGAGGCAGTGAGAACCAGCATTATTTTTCCCTGCTGGCACCTTTGCTGTGGCAGCAAAACCTGGACGTTTTTCTTTTTTGCTCCGGAGGTTGCCGAAAGCGAAAACAGGTGCTTTTGAGTATGGAGTCCGCAGGAAAGCAGAGAGGGCCAAATTGTCTGTGGCATTTGAAGAGGTTCCAGGAGGCAGTGAGAACCAGCATTACTTTTCCCCGCTGGCCCCGTTGCTGTGGCAGCAAAAGCTGGACGTTTGTCTTTTTTGCTCCGGAGGTTGCCGAAAGCGAAAACAGGTGCTTTTGAGTATGGAGTCCGCAGGAAAGCAGAGAGGGCCAAATTGTCTGGGGCATTTGAAAGGGTTCCAAGAGACAGTGAGAACCAGCATTACTTTTCCCCGCTGGCACCTTTGCTGTGGCAGCAAAACCTGGACGTTTGTCTTTTTTGCTCCGGAGGTTGCCAAAAGCGAAAACAGGTGCTTTTGAGGATGGAGTCCGCAGGAAAGCAGAGAGGGCCAAATTGTCTGGGGCATTTGAAAGGGTTCCACGAGGCAGTGAGTACCAGCATTACTTTTCCCCGCTGACACCTTTGCTGTGGCAGCAAAACCTGGACGTTTGTCTTTTTTGCTCCGGAGGTTGCCGAAAGCGAAAACAGGTGCTTTTGAGGATGGAGTCCGCAGGAAAGCAGAGAGGGCCAAATTGTCTGGGGCATTTGAAGAGGTTCCAGGAGGCAATGAGGACCAGCATTACTTTTCCCCGCTGGCACCTTTGCTGTGGCAGCAAAAGCTGGACGTTTGTCTTTTTTGCTCCGGAGGCTGCCGAAAGCGAAAACAGGTGCTTTTGAGGATGGAGTCCGCAGGAAAGCAGAGAGGGCCAAATTGTCTGTGGCATTTGAAGAGGTTCTAGGAGGCAGTGAGAACCAGCATCTCTTTTCCCAACTGGCACCTTTGCTGTGGCAGCAAAAGCTGGACATTTGTCTTTTTTGCTCCGGAGAATGCCGAAAGCGAAAAAAGGTGCTTTTGAGGATGGAGTCCGCAGGAAAGCAGAGAGGGCCAAATTGTCTGGGGCATTTGAAGAGGTTCCAGGAGGCAGTGAGGACCAGCATCACTTTTCCCTGCTGGCACCTTTGCTGTGGCAGCAAAAGCTGGACGTTTGTCTTTTTTGCTGCAGAGGTTGCCGAAAGCGAAAACAGGTGCTTTTGAGGATGGAGTCCGCAGGAAAGCAGAGAGGGCCGAATTGTCTGGGGCATTTGAAAGGGTTCCGAGAGACAGTGAGAACCAGCATTACTTTTCCCCGCTGGCACCTTTGCTGTGGCAGCAAAAGCTGGACGTTTGTCTTTTTTGCTCCGGAGGCTGCCGAAAGCGAAAACAGGTGCTTTTGAGGATGGAGTCCGCAGGAAAGCAGAGAGGGCCGAATTGTCTGGGGCATTTGAAAGAGTTCCAGGAGGCAGTGAGAACCAGCATTACTTTTCCCCGCTGGCACTTTTGCTGTGGCAGCAAAAGCTGGAGGTTTGTCTTTTTACCACCGGAGGGCGCCCAAATTGAAAAAAGGTGCTTTTGAGGATGGAGTCCGCAGGAAAGCAGAGAGGGCCAAATTGTCTGGGGCATTTGAAGAGGTTCCAGGAGGCAATGAGGACCAGCATTACTATTCCCCGCTGGCACCTTTGCTGTGGCACCAAAACCTGGACGTTTGTCTTTTTTGCTCCGGAGGTTGCCGAAAGCGAAAACAGGTGCTTTTGAGGATGGAGTCCGCAGGAAAGCAGAGAGGGCCGAATTGTCTGGGGCATTTGAAAGGGTTCCAGGAGGCAGTGAGAACCAGCATTACTTTTCCCCGCTGGCACTTTTGCTGTGGCAGCAAAAGCTGGACGTTTGTCTTTTTACCACCGGAGGGCGCCGAAATTGAAAAAAGGTGCTTTTGAGGATGGAGTCCGCAGGAAAGCAGAGAGGGCCAAATTGTCTGTGGCATTTGAAAGAGTTCCAGGAGGCAGTGAGAACCAGCATTACTTTTCCCCGCTGGCACCTTTGCTGTGGCAGCAAAAGCTGGACGTTTGTCTTTTTTGCTCCGGAGGTTGCCGAAAGCGAAAACAGGTGCTTTTGAGGATGGAGTCCGCAGGAAAGCAGAGAGGGCCAAATTGTCTGGGGCATTTGAAGAGGTTCCAGGAGGCAGTGAGAACCAGCATTACTTTTCCCCGCTGGCACCTTTGCTGTGGCAGCAAAACCTGGACGTTTGTCTTTTTTGCTCCGGAGGTTGCCGAAAGCGAAAACAGGTGCTTTTGAGGATGTAGACTGCAGGAAAGCAGAGAGGGCCAAATTGTCTGGGGCATTTGAAAGGGTTCCACGAGGCAGTGAGTACCAGCATTACTTTTCCCCGCTGACACCTTTGCTGTGGCAGCAAAAGCTGGACGTTTGTCTTTTTTGCTGCGGAGGTTGCCAAAAACGAAAACAGGTGCTTTTGAGGATGGAGTCCGCAGGAAAGCAGAGAGGGCCAAATTGTCTGGGGCATTTGAAGAGGTTCCAGGAGGCAATGAGGACCAGCATTACTTTTCCCCGCTGGCACCTTTGCTGTGGCAGCAAAAGCTGGACGTTTGTCTTTTTTGCTCCGGAGGCTGCCGAAAGCGAAAACAGGTGCTTTTGAGGATGGAGTCCGCAGGAAAGCAGAGAGGGCCAAATTGTCTGTGGCATTTGAAGAGGTTCCAGGAGGCAGTGAGAACCAGCATCACTTTTCCCAGCTGGCACCTTTGCTGTGGCAGCAAAAGCTGGACATTTGTCTTTTTTCCTACGGAGGCTGCCGAAAGCGAAAACAGGTGCTTTTGAGGATGGAGTCCGCAGGAAAGCAGAGAGGGCCAAATTGTCTGTGGCATTTGAAGAGGTTCTAGGAGGCAGTGAGGACCAGCATCACTTTTCCCTGCTGGCACCTTTGCTGTGGCAGCAAAAGCTGGACGTTTGTCTTTTTTGCTCCGGATGTTGCCAAAAGCGAAAACAGGTGCTTTTGAGGATGGAGTCCGCAGGAAAGCAGAGAGGGCCAAATTGTCTGGGGCATTTGAAAGGGTTCCACGAGGCAGTGAGTACCAGCATTACTTTTTTCTGCTGGCACCTTTGCTGTGGCAGCAAAACCTGGACGTTTGTCTTTTTTGCTGCAGAGGTTGCCGAAAGCGAAAACAGGTGCTTTTGAGGATGGAGTCCGCAGGAAAGCAGAGAGTGCCAAATTGTCTGTGGCATTTGAAGAGGTTCCAGGAGGCAGTGAGAACCAGCATTACTTTTCCCCGCTGGCACCTTTGCTGTGGCAGCAAAAGCTGGACGTTTGTCTTTTTTGCTCCGGAGGTTGCCGAAAGCGAAAAAAGGTGCTTTTGAGGATGGAGTCTGCAGGAAAGCAGCGAGGGCCAAATTGTCTGGGGCATTTGAAAGGGTTCCACGAGGCAGTGAGTACCAGCATTACTTTTTCCCGCTGGCACCTTTGCTGTGGCAGCAAAAGCTGGACGTTTTTCTTTTTTGCTCCGGAGGCTGCCGAAAGCGAAAACAGGTGCTTTTGAGGATGGAGTCCGCAGGAAAGCAGAGAGGGCCGAATTGTCTGGGGCATTTGAAAGAGTTCCAGGAGGCAGTGAGAACCAGCATTACTTTTCCCCGCTGGCACTTTTGCTGTGGCAGCAAAAGCTGGACGTTTCTCTTTTTACCACCGGAGGGCGCCGAAATTTAAATAAGGTGCTTTTGAGGATAGAGTCCGCAGGAAAGCAGAGAGGGCCAAATTGTCTGTGGCATTTGAAAGAGTTCCAGGAGGCAGTGAGAACCAGCATTATTTTTCCCCGCTGGCCCCGTTGCTGTGGCAGCAAAAGCTGGACGTTTGTCTTTTTTGCTCCGGAGGTTGCCAAAAGCGAAAACAGGTGCTTTTGAGGATGGAGTCCGCAGGAAAGCAGAGAGGGCCAAATTGTCTGGGGCATTTGAAAGGGTTCCACGAGGCAGTGAGTACCAGCATTACTTTTCCCCGCTGACACCTTTGCTGTGGCAGCAAAACCTGGACGTTTGTCTTTTTTGCTCCGGAGGTTGCCGAAAGCGAAAACAGGTGCTTTTGAGGATGGAGTCCGCAGGAAAGCAGAGAGGGCCAAATTGTCTGTGGCATTTGAAGAGGTTCCAGGAGGCAATGAGGACCAGCATTACTTTTCCCCGCTGGCACCTTTGCTGTGGCAGCAAAAGCTGGACGTTTGTCTTTTTTGCTCCGGAGGCTGCCGAAAGCGCAAACAGGTGCTTTTGAGGATGGAGTCCGCAGGAAAGCAGAGAGGGCCAAATTGTCTGTGGCATTTGAAGAGGTTCTAGGAGGCAGTGAGAACCAGCATCTCTTTTCCCAGCTGGCACCTTTGCTGTGGCAGCAAAAGCTGGACATTTGTCTTTTTTGCTCCGGAGAATGCCGAAAGCGAAAAAAGGTGCTTTTGAGGATGGAGTCCGCAGGAAAGCAGAGAGGGCCAAATTGTCTGGGGCATTTGAAGAGGTTCCAGGAGGCAGTGAGGACCAGCATCACTTTTCCCTGCTGGCACCTTTGCTGTGGCAGCAAAAGCTGGACGTTTGTCTTTTTTGCTCCGGATGTTGCCGAAAGCGAAAACAGGTACTTTTGAGGATGTAGACTGCAGGAAAGCAGAGAGGGCCAAATTGTCTGGGGCATTTGAAAGGGTTCCAAGAGACAGTGAGAACCAGCATTACTTTTCCCCGGTGGCACCTTTGCTGTGGCAGCAAAAGCTGGACGTTTGTCTTTTTTGCTCCGGAGGCTGCCGAAAGCGAAAACAGGTGCTTTTGTGGATGGAGTCCGCAGGAAAGCAGAGAGGGCCAAATTGTCTGGGGCATTTGAAGAGGTTCCAGGAGGCAATGAGGACCAGCATTACTTTTCCCCGCTGGCACCTTTGCTGTGGCAGCAAAATCTGGACGTTTGTCTTTTTTGCTCCGGAGGTTGCCGAAAGCGAAAACAGGTGCTTTTGAGGATGGAGGCCGCAGGAAAGCAGAGAGGGCCGAATTGTCTGGGGCAGTTGAAAGGGTTCCAAGAGACATTTAGAACCAGCATTACTTTTCCCCGCTGGAACCTTTGCTGTGGCAGCAAAAGCTGGACGTTTGTCTTTTTTGCTCCTGAGGTTGCCAAAAGCGAAAACAGGTGCTTTTGAGGATGGAGTCCGCAGGAAAGCAGAGAGGGCCAAATTGTCTGGGGCATTTGAAAGGGTTCCACGAGGCAGTGAGTACCAGCATTACTTTTTTCCGCTGGCACCTTTGCTGTGGCAGCAAAACCTGGACGTTTGTCTTTTTTGCTGCAGAGGTTGCCAAAAGCGAAAACAGGTGCTTTTGAGGATGGAGTCCGCAGGAAAGCAGAGAGTGCCAAATTGTCTGTGGCATTTGAAGAGGTTCCAGGAGGCACGGAGAACCAGCATTACTTTTCCCCGCTGGCACCTTTGCTGTGGCAGCAAAAGCTGGACGTTTGTCTTTTTTGCTCCGGAGGTTGCCGAAAGCGAAAAAAGGTGCTTTTGAGGATGGAGTCTGCAGAAAAGCAGCGAGGGCCAAATTGTCTGGGGCATTTGAAAGGGTTCCACGAGGCAGTGAGTACCAGCATTACTTTTTCCCGCTGGCACCTTTGCTGTGGCAGCAAAAGCTGGACGTTTGTCTTTTTTGCTCCGGAGGTTGCCGAAAGCGAAAACAGGTGCTTTTGAGGATGGAGTCCGCAGGAAAGCAGAGAGTGCCAAATTGTCTGTGGCATTTGAAGAGGTTCCAGGAGGCAGTGAGAACCAGCATTACTTTTCCCCGCTGGCACCTTTGCTGTGGCAGCAAAAGCTGGACGTTTGTCTTTTTTGCTCCGGAGGTTGCCGAAAGCGAAAAAAGGTGCTTTTGAGGATGGAGTCCGCAGGAAAGCAGAGAGGGCCAAATTGTCTGGGGCATTTGAAGAGGTTCCAGGAGGCAATGAGGACCAGCATTAACTTTCCCCGCTGGCACCTTTGCTGTGGCAGCAAAAGCTGGACGTTTGTCTTTTTTGCTCCGGAGGCTGCCGAAAGCGAAAACAGGTGCTTTTGAGGATGGAGTCCGCAGGAAAGCAGAGAGGGCCAAATTGTCTGGGGCATTTGAAGAGGTTCCAGGAGGCAGTGAGAACCAGCATCACTTTTCCCAGCTGGCACCTTTGCTGTGGCAGCAAAAGCTGGACATTTGTCTTTTTTGCTCCGGAGGTTGCCGAAAGCGAAAACAGGTGCTTTTGAGGATGGAGTCCGCAGGAAAGCAGAGAGGGCCAAATTGTCTGGGGCATTTGAAAGAGTTCCAGGAGGCAGTGAGGACCAGCATCACTTTTCCCTGCTGGCACCTTTGCTGTGGCAGCAAAAGCTGGACGTTTGTCTTTTTTGCTCCGGAGGTTGCCGAAAGCGAAAACAGGTGCTTTTGAGGATGGAGTCTGCAGGAAAGCAGAGAGGGCCAAATTGTCTGGGGCATTTGAAAGGGTTCCAAGAGACAGTGAGAACCAGCATTACTTTTCCCCGCTGGCACCTTTGCTGTGGCAGCAAAAGCTGGACGTTTGTCTTTTTTGCTCCGGAGCTTGCCTAAAGCGAAAACAGGTGCTTTTGAGGATGGAGTCTGCAGGAAAGCAGAGAGGGCCAAATTGTCTGTGGCATTTGATAGAGTTCCAGGAGGCAGTGAGAACCAGCATTACTTTTCCCCGCTGGCACCTTTGCTGTGGCAGCAAAAGCTGGACGTTTGTCTTTTTTGCTCCGGAGAATGCCGAAAGCGAAAACAGGTGCTTTTGAGGATGGAGTCCGCAGGAAAGCAGAGAGGGCCAAATTGTCTGGGGCATTTGAAGAGGTTCCAGGAGGCACGGAGAACCAGCATTACTTTTCCCCACTGGCACCTTTGCTGTGGCAGCAAAAGCTGGACGTTTGTCTTTTTACCACCGGAGGGCGACGAAATTAAAAAAAGGCGCTTTTGAGGATAGAGTCTGCAGGAAAGCAGAGAGGGCCAAATTGTCTGTGGCATTTGAAAGGGTTCCAGGAGGCAGTGAGAACCAGCATAACTTTTCCCCGCTGGCACCTTTGCTGTGGCAGCAAAAGCTGGACGTTTGTCTTTTTTGCTCCGGAGGTTGCCGAAAGCGAAAACAGGTGCTTTTGATGATGGAGTCTGCAGGAAAGCAGAGAGGGCCAAATTGTCTGGGGCATTTGAAAGGGTTCCAAGAGACAGTGAGAACCAGCATTACTTTTCCCCGCTGGCACCTTTGCTGTGGCAGCAAAAGCTGGACGTTTGTCTTTTTTGCTCCTGAGGTTGCCAAAAGCGAAAACAGGTGCTTTTGAGGATGGAGTCCGCAGGAAAGCAGAGAGGGCCAAATTGTCTGGGGCATTTGAAAGGGTTCCACGAGGCAGTGAGTACCAGCATTACTTTTCCCCGCTGGCACCTTTGCTGTGGCAGCAAAAGCTGGACGTTTGTCTTTTTTGCTCCGGAGCTTGCCTAAAGCGAAAACAGGTGCTTTTGAGGATGGAGTCTGCAGGAAAGCAGAGAGGGCCAAATTGTCTGTGGCATTTGATAGAGTTCCAGGAGGCAGTGAGAACCAGCATTACTTTTCCCCGCTGGCACCTTTGCTGTGGCAGCAAAAGCTGGACGTTTGTCTTTTTTGCTGCGGAGGTTGCCGAAAGCGAAAACAGGTGCTTTTGAGGATGGAGTCCGCAGGAAAGCAGAGAGGGCCAAATTGTCTGGGGCATTTGAAGAGGTTCCAGGAGGCACGGAGAACCAGCATTACTTTTCCCCGCTGGCACCTTTGCTGTGGCAGCAAAAGCTGGACGTTTGTCTTTTTACCACCGGAGGGCGACGAAATTAAAAAAAGGCGCTTTTGAGGATAGAGTCCGCAGGAAAGCAGAGAGGGCCAAATTGTCTGTGGCATTTGAAAGGGTTCCAGGAGGCAGTGAGAACCAGCATAACTTTTCCCCGCTGGCACCTTTGCTGTGGCAGCAAAAGCTGGACGTTTGTCTTTTTTGCTCCGGAGGTTGCCGAAAGCGAAAACAGGTGCTTTTGAGGATGGAGTCTGCAGGAAAGCAGAGAGGGCCAAATTGTCTGGGGCATTTGAAAGGGTTCCAAGAGACAGTGAGAACCAGCATTACTTTTCCCCGCTGGCACCTTTGCTGTGGCAGCAAAAGCTGGACGTTTGTCTTTTTTGCTCCTGAGGTTGCCAAAAGCGAAAACAGGTGCTTTTGAGGATGGAGTCCGCAGGAAAGCAGAGAGGGCCAAATTGTCTGGGGCATTTGAAAGGGTTCCACGAGGCAGTGAGTACCAGCATTACTTTTCCCCGCTGGCACCTTTGCTGTGGCAGCAAAAGCTGGACGTTTGTCTTTTTTGCTCCGGAGAATGCCGAAAGCGAAAACAGGTGCTTTTGAGGATGGAGTCCGCAGGAAAGCAGAGAGGTCCAAATTGT
Source organism: Vanellus vanellus (assembly GCF_965231255.1). NCBI lineage: Eukaryota > Metazoa > Chordata > Aves > Charadriiformes > Charadriidae > Vanellus > Vanellus vanellus. The sequence continues at coordinate 9,396 of NW_028126649.1, forward strand.
CTGGGGCATTTGAAGGGGTTCCAGGAGGCAGTGAGGACCAGCATTACTTTTCCCCGCTGGCACCTTTGCTGTGGCAGCAAAACCTGGACGTTTGTCTTTTTTGCTCCGGAGGTTGCCGAAATTGAAAAAAGGTGCTTTTGAGGATAGAGTCTGCAGGAAAGCAGAGAGGGCCAAATTGTCTGTGGCATTTGAAGAGGTTCCAGGAGGCAGTGAGAACCAGCATTACTTTTCCCCGCTGGCACCTTTGCTGTGGCAGCAAAAGCTGGACGTTTGTCTTTTTTGCTCCGGAGGCTGCCGAAAGCGAAAACAGGTGCTTTTGAGGATGGAGTCCGCAGGAAAGCAGAGAGGGCCGAATTGTCTGGGGCATTTGAAAGGGTTCCAGGAGACAGTGAGAACCAGCATTACTTTTCCCCGCTGGCACCTTTGCTGTGGCAGCAAAAGCTGGACGTCTGTCTTTTTACAACCGGAGATTGCCGAAAGCGAAAACAGGTGCTTTTGAGGATGGAGTCCGCAGGATAGCAGAGAGGGCCAAATTGTCTGGGGCATTTGAAGGAGTTCCAGGAGGCAGTGAGAACCAGCATTACTTTTCCCCGCTGGCACCTTTGCTGTGGCAGCAAAAGCTGGACGTGTGTCTTTTTTGCTCCGGAGGTTGCCGAAAGCGAAAACAGGTGCTTTTGAGTATGGAGTCCGCAGGAAAGCAGAGAGGGCCAAATTGTCTGTGACATTTGAAGAGGTTCCAGGAGGCAATGAGGACCAGCATCACTTTTCCCCGCTGGCACCTTTGCTGTGGCAGCAAAATCTGGACGTTTGTCTTTTTTGCTCCGGAGGCTGCCGAAAGCGAAAACAGGTGCTTTTGAGGATGGAGTCCGCAGGAAAGCAGAGAGGGCCAAATTGTCTGGGGCATTTGAAGAGGTTCCAGGAGGCAATGAGGACCAGCATCACTTTTCCCCGCTGGCACCTTTGCTGTGGCAGCAAAAGCTGGACGTTTGTCTTTTTACCACCGGAGGGCGCCGAAATTGAAAAAAGGCGCTTTTGAGGATGGAGTCCGCAGGAAAGCAGAGAGGGCCAAATTGTCTGTGGCATTTGAAAGAGTTCCAGGAGGCAGTGAGAACCAGCATTACTTTTCCCCGCTGGCACCTTTGCTGTGGCAGCAAAAGCTGGACGTTTGTCTTTTTTGCTCCGGAGGTTGCCGAAAGCGAAAACAGGTGCTTTTGTGGATGGAGTCCGCAGGAAAGCAGAGAGGGCCAAATTGTCTGGGGCATTTGAAGAGGTTCCAGGAGGCAATGAGGACCAGCATTACTTTTCCCCGCTGGCACCTTTGCTGTGGCAGCAAAAGCTGGACGTTTGTCTTTTTTGCTCCGGAGGTTGCCGAAAGCGAAAACAGGTGCTTTTGAGGATGGAGTCCGCAGGAAAGCAGAGAGGGCCAAATTGTCTGTGGCATTTGAAGAGGTTCCAGGAGGCAATGAGGACCAGCATCACTTTTCCCTGCTGGCACCTTTGCTGTGGCAGCAAAAGCTGGACGTTTGTCTTTTTTGCTCCGGAGGCTGCCGAAAGCGAAAACAGGTGCTTTTGAGGATGGAGTCCGCAGGAGAGCAGAGAGGGCCAAATTGTCTGGGGCATTTGAAGAGGTTCCAGGAGGCAGTGAGAACCAGCATTACTTTCCCCCGCTGGCACCTTTGCTGTGGCAGCAAAAGCTGGACGTTTGTCTTTTTTGCTCCGGAGGTTGCCGAAAGCGAAAACAGGTGCTTTTGAGGATGGAGTCTGCAGGAAAGCAGAGAGGGCGAAATTGTCTGGGGCATTTGAAAGGGTTATAAGAGACAGTGAGAACCAGCATTACTTTTCCCCGCTGGCACTTTTGCTGTGGCAGCAAAAGCTGGACGTTTTTCTTTTTTGCTCCGGAGAATGCCGAAAGCGAAAACAGGTGCTTTTGAGGATGGAGTCCGCAGGAAAGCAGAGAGTGCCAAATTGTCTGGGGCATTTGAAGGGGATCCAGGAGGCAGTGAGGACCAGCATTACTTTTCCCCGCTGGCACCTTTGCTGTGGCAGCAAAACCTGGACGTTTGTCTTTTTTGCTCCGGAGGTTGCCGGAATTGAAAAAAGGCGCTTTTGAGGATAGAGTCTGCAGGAAAGCAGAGAGGGCCAAATTGTCTGTGGCATTTGAAGAGGTTCCAGGAGGCAGTGAGAACCAGCATTACTTTTCCCCGCTGGCACCTTTGCTGTGGCAGCAAAAGCTGGACATTTGTCTTTTTTGCTCCGGAGGCTGCCGAAAGCGAAAACAGGTGCTTTTGAGGATGGAGTCCGCAGGAAAGCAGAGAGGGCCGAATTGTCTGGGGCATTTGAAAGGGTTCCAGGAGGCAGTGAGAACCAGCATTACTTTTCCCCGCTGGCACCTTTGCTGTGGCAGCAAAAGCTGGACGTTTGTCTTTTTACCACCGGAGGGCGCCGAAATTGAAAAAAGGCACTTTTGAGGATAGAGTCCGCAGGAAAGCAGAGAGGGCCAAATTGTCTGTGGCATTTGAAAGAGTTCCAGGAGGCAGTGAGAACCAGCATTACTTTTCCCCGCTGGCACCTTTGCTGTGGCAGCAAAAGCTGGACGTTTGTCTTTTTTGCTCCGGAGGTTGCCGAAAGCGAAAACAGGTGCTTTTGAGTATGGAGTCCGCAGGAAAGCAGAGAGGGCCAAATTGTTTGGGGCATTTGAAGAGGTTCCAGGAGGCAATGAGGACCAGCATCACTTTTCCCCGCTGGCACCTTTGCTGTGGCAGCAAAAGCTGGACGTTTGTCTTTTTTGCTCCGGATGTTGCCGAAAGCGAAAACAGGTGCTTTTGAGTATGGAGTCCGCAGGAAAGCAGAGAGGGCCAAATTGTTTGGGGCATTTGAAGAGGTTCCAGGAGGCAATGAGGACCAGCATCACTTTTCCCTGCTGGCACCTTTGCTGTGGCAGCAAAAGCTGGACGTTTGTCTTTTTTGCTCCGGAGGCTGCCGAAAGCGAAAACAGGTGCTTTTGAGGATGGAGTCCGCAGGAAAGCAGAGAGTGCCAAATTGTCTGTGGCATTTGAAGAGGTTCCAGGAGGCAGTGAGAACCAGCATTACTTTTCCCCGGTGGCACCTTTGCTGTGGCAGCAAAAGCTGGACGTTTGTCTTTTTTCCTCCGGAGGCTGCCGAAAGCGAAAACAGGTGCTTTTGTGGATGGAGTCCGCAGGAAAGCAGAGAGGGCCAAATTGTCTGGGGCATTTGAAGAGGTTCCAGGAGGCAATGAGGACCAGCATTACTTTTCCCCGCTGGCACCTTTGCTGTGGCAGCAAAATCTGGACGTTTGTCTTTTTTGCTCCGGAGGTTGCCGAAAGCGAAAACAGGTGCTTTTGAGGATGGAGTCTGCAGGAAAGCAGAGAGGGCCAAATTGTCTGGGGCAGTTGAAAGGGTTCCAAGAGACATTTAGAACCAGCATTACTTTTCCCCGCTGGAACCTTTGCTGTGGCAGCAAAAGCTGGACGTTTGTCTTTTTTGCTCCTGAGGTTGCCAAAAGCGAAAACAGGTGCTTTTGAGGATGGAGTCCGCAGGAAAGCAGAGAGGGCCAAATTGTCTGGGGCATTTGAAAGGGTTCCACGAGGCAGTGAGTACCAGCATTACTTTTTTCCGCTGGCACCTTTGCTGTGGCAGCAAAACCTGGACGTTTGTCTTTTTTGCTCCTGAGGTTGCCGAAAGCGAAAAAAGGTGCTTTTGAGGATGGAGTCCGCAGGAAAGCAGAGAGGGCCAAATTGTCTGGGGCATTTGAAGAGGTTCCAGGAGGCAATGAGGACCAGCATTAATTTTCCCCGCTGGCACCTTTGCTGTGGCAGCAAAAGCTGGACGTTTGTCTTTTTTGCTCCGGAGGCTGCCGAAAGCGAAAACAGGTGCTTTTGAGGATGGAGTCCGCAGGAAAGCAGAGAGGGCCAAATTGTCTGGGGCATTTGAAGAGGTTCCAGGAGGCAGTGAGAACCAGCATCACTTTTCCCAGCTGGCACCTTTGCTGTGGCAGCAAAAGCTGGACATTTGTCTTTTTTGCTCCGGAGGTTGCCGAAAGCGAAAACAGGTGCTTTTGAGGATGGAGTCCGCAGGAAAGCAGAGAGGGCCAAATTGTCTGGGGCATTTGAAAGAGTTCCAGGAGGCAGTGAGGACCAGCATTACTTTTCCCCGCTGGCACCTTTGCTGTGGCAGCAAAAGCTGGACGTTTGTCTTTTTTGCTCCGGAGGTTGCCGAAAGCGAAAACAGGTGCTTTTGAGGATGGAGTCTGCAGGAAAGCAGAGAGGGCCAAATTGTCTGGGGCATTTGAAAGGGTTCCAAGAGACAGTGAGAACCAGCATTACTTTTCCCCGCTGGCACCTTTGCTGTGGCAGCAAAAGCTGGACGTTTGTCTTTTTTGCTCCTGAGTTTGCCAAAAGCGAAAAAAGGTGCTTTTGAGGATGGAGTCTGCAGGAAAGCAGAGAGGGCCAAATTGTCTGTGGCATTTGATAGAGTTCCAGGAGGCAGTGAGAACCAGCATTACTTTTCCCCGCTGGCACCTTTGCTGTGGCAGCAAAAGCTGGACGTTTGTCTTTTTTGCTCCGGAGAATGCCGAAAGCGAAAACAGGTGCTTTTGAGGATGGAGTCCGCAGGAAAGCAGAGAGGGCCAAATTGTCTGGGGCATTTGAAGAGGTTCCAGGAGGCACGGAGAACCAGCATTACTTTTCCCCGCTGGCACCTTTGCTGTGGCAGCAAAAGCTGGACGTTTGTCTTTTTACCACCGGAGGGCGACGAAATTAAAAAAAGGCGCTTTTGAGGATAGAGTCCGCAGGAAAGCAGAGAGGGCCAAATTGTCTGTGGCATTTGAAAGGGTTCCAGGAGGCAGTGAGAACCAGCATAACTTTTCCCCGCTGGCACCTTTGCTGTGGCAGCAAAAGCTGGACGTTTGTCTTTTTTGCTCCGGAGGTTGCCGAAAGCGAAAACAGGTGCTTTTGAGGATGGAGTCTGCAGGAAAGCAGAGAGGGCCAAATTGTCTGGGGCATTTGAAAGGGTTCCAAGAGACAGTGAGAACCAGCATTACTTTTCCCCGCTGGAACCTTTGCTGTGGCAGCAAAAGCTGGACGTTTGTCTTTTTTGCTCCTGAGGTTGCCAAAAGCGAAAACAGGTGCTTTTGAGGATGGAGTCCGCAGGAAAGCAGAGAGGGCCAAATTGTCTGGGGCATTTGAAAGGGTTCCACGAGGCAGTGAGTACCAGCATTACTTTTCCCCGCTGGCACCTTTGCTGTGGCAGCAAAAGCTGGACGTTTGTCTTTTTTGCTCCGGAGAATGCCGAAAGCGAAAACAGGTGCTTTTGAGGATGGAGTCTGCAGGAAAGCAGAGAGTGCCAAATTGTCTGGGGCATTTGAAGGGGTTCCAGGAGGCAGTGAGGACCAGCATTACTTTTCCCCGCTGGCACCTTTGCTGTGGCAGCAAAACCTGGACGTTTGTCTTTTTTGCTCCGGAGGTTGCCGAAATTGAAAAAAGGTGCTTTTGAGGATAGAGTCTGCAGGAAAGCAGAGAGGGCCAAATTGTCTGTGGCATTTGAAGAGGTTCCAGGAGGCAGTGAGAACCAGCATTACTTTTCCCCGCTGGCACCTTTGCTGTGGCAGCAAAAGCTGGACGTTTGTCTTTTTTGCTCCGGAGGCTGCCGAAAGCGAAAACAGGTGCTTTTGAGGATGGAGTCCGCAGGAAAGCAGAGAGGGCCGAATTGTCTGGGGCATTTGAAAGGGTTCCAGGAGACAGTGAGAACCAGCATTACTTTTCCCCGCTGGCACCTTTGCTGTGGCAGCAAAAGCTGGACGTCTGTCTTTTTACAACCGGAGGTTGCCGAAAGCGAAAACAGGTGCTTTTGAGGATGGAGTCCGCAGGATAGCAGAGAGGGCCAAATTGTCTGGGGCATTTGAAGAGGTTCCAGGAGGCAATGAGGACCAGCATCACTTTTCCCCGCTGGCACCTTTGCTGTGGCAGCAAAATCTGGACGTTTGTCTTTTTTGCTCCGGAGGCTGCCGAAAGCGAAAACAGGTGCTTTTGAGGCTGGAGTCCGCAGGAAAGCAGAGAGGGCCAAATTGTCTGGGGCATTTGAAGAGGTTCCAGGAGGCAATGAGGACCAGCATCACTTTTCCCCGCTGGCACCTTTGCTGTGGCAGCAAAAGCTGGACGTTTGTCTTTTTACCACCGGAGGGCGCCGAAATTGAAAAAAGGCGCTTTTGAGGATGGAGTCCGCAGGAAAGCAGAGAGGGCCAAATTGTCTGTGGCATTTGAAAGAGTTCCAGGAGGCAGTGAGAACCAGCATTACTTTTCCCCGCTGGCACCTTTGCTGTGGCAGCAAAAGCTGGACGTTTGTCTTTTTTGCTCCGGAGGTTGCCGAAAGCGAAAACAGGTGCTTTTGAGGATGGAGTCTGCAGGAAAGCAGAGAGGGCCAAATTGTCTGGGGCATTTGAAAGGGTTATAAGAGACAGTGAGAACCAGCATTACTTTTCCCCGCTGGCACCTTTGCTGTGGCAGCAAAAGCTGGACGTTTGTCTTTTTTGCTCCGGAGAATGCCGAAAGCGAAAACAGGTGCTTTTGAGGATGGAGTCCGCAGGAAAGCAGAGAGGGCCAAATTGTCTGTGGCATTTGAAAGGGTTCCACGAGGCAGTGAGGACCAGCATTACTTTTCCCCGCTGGCACCTTTGCTGTGGCAGCAAAACCTGGACGTTTGTCTTTTTACCACCGGAGGGCGCCGAAATTGAAAAAAGGCACTTTTGAGGATAGAGTCCGCAGGAAAGCAGAGAGGGCCAAATTGTCTGTGGCATTTGAAAGAGTTCCAGGAGGCAGTGAGAACCAGCATTCCTTTTCCCCGCTGGCACCTTTGCTGTGGCAGCAAAATCTGGACGTTTGTCTTTTTTGCTCCGGAGGCTGTTGAAAGCGAAAACAGGTGCTTTTGAGGAGGGAGTCCGCAGGAAAGCAGAGAGGGCCAAATTGTCTGGGGCATTTGAAAGAGTTCCAGGAGGCAGTGAGAACCAGCATTACTTTTCCCCGCTGGCACCTTTGCTGTGGCAGCAAAAGCTGGACGTTTGTCTTTTTTGCTCCGGAGTTTGCCTAAAGCGAAAACAGGTGCTTTTGAGGATGGAGTCTGCAGGAAAGCAGAGAGGGCCAAATTGTCTGGGGCATTTGAAAGGGTTCCAAGAGACAGTGAGAACCAGCATTACTTTTCCCCGCTGGCACTTTTGCTGTGGCAGCAAAAGCTGGACGTTTGTCTTTTTTGCTCCTGAGGTTGCCAAAAGCGAAAACAGGTGCTTTTGAGGATGGAGTCCGCAGGAAAGCAGAGAGGGCCAAATTGTCTGGGGCATTTGAAAGGGTTCCACGAGGCAGTGAGTACCAGCATTACTTTTCCCCGCTGGCACTTTTCCTGTGGCAGCAAAAGCTGGACGTTTGTCTTTTTTGCTCCGGAGGCTGCCGAAAGCGAAAACAGGTGCTTTTGAGGATGGAGTCCGCAGGAAAGCAGAGAGTGCCAAATTGTCTGTGGCATTTGAAGAGGTTCCAGGAGGCACGGAGAACCAGCATTACTTTTCCCCGCTGGCACCTTTGCTGTGGCAGCAAAACCTGGACGTTTGTCTTTTTTGCTCCTGAGGTTGCCGAAAGCGAAAAAAGGTGCTTTTGAGGATGGAGTCCGCAGGAAAGCAGAGAGGGCCAAATTGTCTGTGGCATTTGAAGAGGTTCCAGGAGGCAATGAGGACCAGCATTACTTTTCCCCGCTGGCACCTTTGCTGTGGCAGCAAAAGCTGGACGTTTGTCTTTTTTGCTCCGGATGTTGCCGAAAGCGAAAACAGGTGCTTTTGAGTATGGAGTCCGCAGGAAAGCAGAGAGGGCCAAATTGTTTGGGGCATTTGAAGAGGTTCCAGGAGGCAATGAGGACCAGCATCACTTTTCCCTGCTGGCACCTTTGCTGTGGCAGCAAAAGCTGGACGTTTGTCTTTTTTGCTCCGGATGTTGCCGAAAGCGAAAACAGGTGCTTTTGTGGATGGAGTCCGCAGGAAAGCAGAGAGGGCCAAATTGTCTGGGGCATTTGAAGAGGTTCCAGGAGGCAATGAGGACCAGCATTACTTTTCCCCGCTGGCACCTTTGCTGTGGCAGCAAAATCTGGACGTTTGTCTTTTTTGCTCCGGAGGTTGCCGAAAGCGAAAACAGGTGCTTTTGAGGATGGAGTCTGCAGGAAAGCAGAGAGGGCCAAATTGTCTGGGGCAGTTGAAAGGGTTGCAAGAGACATTTAGAACCAGCATTACTTTTCCCCGCTGGAACCTTTGCTGTGGCAGCAAAAGCTGGACGTTTGTCTTTTTTGCTCCTGAGGTTGCCAAAAGCGAAAACAGGTGCTTTTGAGGATGGAGTCCGCAGGAAAGCAGAGAGGGCCAAATTGTCTGGGGCATTTGAAAGGGTTCCACGAGGCAGTGAGTACCAGCATTACTTTTTTCCGCTGGCACCTTTGCTGTGGCAGCAAAACCTGGACGTTTGTCTTTTTTGCTGCAGAGGTTGCCAAAAGCGAAAAGAGGTGCTTTTGAGGATGGAGTCCGCAGGAAAGCAGAGAGTGCCAAATTGTCTGTGGCATTTGAAGAGGTTCCAGGAGGCACGGAGAACCAGCATTACTTTTCCCCGCTGGCACCTTTGCTGTGGCAGCAAAAGCTGGACGTTTGTCTTTTTTGCTCCGGAGGTTGCCGAAAGCGAAAAAAGGTGCTTTTGAGGATGGAGTCTGCAGGAAAGCAGCGAGGGCCAAATTGTCTGGGGCATTTGAAAGGGTTCCACGAGGCAGTGAGTACCAGCATTACTTTTTCCCGCTGGCACCTTTGCTGTGGCAGCAAAAGCTGGACGTTTGTCTTTTTTGCTCCGGAGGTTGCCGAAAGCGAAAACAGGTGCTTTTGAGGATGGAGTCCGCAGGAAAGCAGAGAGGGCCAAATTGTCTGTGGCATTTGAAGAGGTTCCAGGAGGCAGTGAGAACCAGCATTACTTTTCCCCGCTGGCACCTTTGCTGTGGCAGCAAAAGCTGGACGTTTGTCTTTTTTGCTCCGGAGGTTGCCGAAAGCGAAAAAAGGTGCTTTTGAGGATGGAGTCCGCAGGAAAGCAGAGAGGGCCAAATTGTCTGGGGCATTTGAAGAGGTTCCAGGAGGCAATGAGGACCAGCATTAATTTTCCCCGCTGGCACCTTTGCTGTGGCAGCAAAAGCTGGACGTTTGTCTTTTTTGCTCCGGAGGCTGCCGAAAGCGAAAACAAGTGCTTTTGAGGATGGAGTCCGCAGGAAAGCAGAGAGGGCCAAATTGTCTGGGGCATTTGAAGAGGTTCCAGGAGGCAGTGAGAACCAGCATCACTTTTCCCAGCTGGCACCTTTGCTGTGGCAGCAAAAGCTGGACATTTGTCTTTTTTGCTCCGGAGGTTGCCGAAAGCGAAAACAGGTGCTTTTGAGGATGGAGTCCGCAGGAAAGCAGAGAGGGACAAATTGTCTGGGGCATTTGAAAGAGTTCCAGGAGGCAGTGAGGACCAGCATCACTTTTCCCTGCTGGCACCTTTGCTGTGGCAGCAAAAGCTGGACGTTTGTCTTTTTTGCTCCGGAGGTTGCCGAAAGCGAAAACAGGTGCTTTTGAGGATGGAGTCTGCAGGAAAGCAGAGAGGGCCAAATTGTCTGGGGCATTTGAAAGGGTTCCAAGAGACAGTGAGAACCAGCATTACTTTTCCCCGCTGGCACCTTTGCTGTGGCAGCAAAAGCTGGACGTTTGTCTTTTTTGCTCCTGAGTTTGCCAAAAGCGAAAAAAGGTGCTTTTGAGGATGGAGTCTGCAGGAAAGCAGAGAGGGCCAAATTGTCTGTGGCATTTGATAGAGTTCCAGGAGGCAGTGAGAACCAGCATTACTTTTCCCCGCTGGCACCTTTGCTGTGGCAGCAAAAGCTGGACGTTTGTCTTTTTTGCTCCGGAGAATGCCGAAAGCGAAAACAGGTGCTTTTGAGGATGGAGTCCGCAGGAAAGCAGAGAGGGCCAAATTGTCTGGGGCATTTGAAGAGGTTCCAGGAGGCACGGAGAACCAGCATTACTTTTCCCCGCTGGCACCTTTGCTGTGGCAGCAAAAGCTGGACGTTTGTCTTTTTACCACCGGAGGGCGACGAAATTAAAAAAAGGCGCTTTTGAGGATAGAGTCCGCAGGAAAGCAGAGAGGGCCAAATTGTCTGTGGCATTTGAAAGGGTTCCAGGAGGCAGTGAGAACCAGCATAACTTTTCCCCGCTGGCACCTTTGCTGTGGCAGCAAAAGCTGGACGTTTGTCTTTTTTGCTCCGGAGGTTGCCGAAAGCGAAAACAGGTGCTTTTGAGGATGGAGTCTGCAGGAAAGCAGAGAGGGCCAAATTGTCTGGGGCATTTGAAAGGGTTGCAAGAGACATTTAGAACCAGCATTACTTTTCCCCGCTGGCACCTTTGCTGTGGCAGCAAAAGCTGGACGTTTGTCTTTTTTGCTCCTGAGGTTGCCAAAAGCGAAAACAGGTGCTTTTGAGGATGGAGTCCGCAGGAAAGCAGAGAGGGCCAAATTGTCTGGGGCATTTGAAAGGGTTCCACGAGGCAGTGAGTACCAGCATTACTTTTCCCCGCTGGCACCTTTGCTGTGGCAGCAAAAGCTGGACGTTTGTCTTTTTTGCTCCGGAGAATGCCGAAAGCGAAAACAGGTGCTTTTGAGGATGGAGTCCGCAGGAAAGCAGAGAGTGCCAAATTGTCTGGGGCATTTGAAGGGGTTCCAGGAGGCAGTGAGGACCAGCATTACTTTTCCCCGCTGGCACCTTTGCTGTGGCAGCAAAACCTGGACGTTTGTCTTTTTTGCTCCGGAGGTTGCCGAAATTGAAAAAAGGTGCTTTTGAGGATAGAGTCTGCAGGAAAGCAGAGAGGGCCAAATTGTCTGTGGCATTTGAAGAGGTTCCAGGAGGCAGTGAGAACCAGCATTACTTTTCCCCGCTGGCACCTTTGCTGTGGCAGCAAAAGCTGGACGTTTGTCTTTTTTGCTCCGGAGGCTGCCGAAAGCGAAAACAGGTGCTTTTGAGGATGGAGTCCGCAGGAAAGCAGAGAGGGCCGAATTGTCTGGGGCATTTGAAAGGGTTCCAGGAGACAGTGAGAACCAGCATTACTTTTCCCCGCTGGCACCTTTGCTGTGGCAGCAAAAGCTGGACGTCTGTCTTTTTACAACCGGAGGTTGCCGAAAGCGAAAACAGGTGCTTTTGAGGATGGAGTCCGAAGGATAGCAGAGAGGGCCAAATTGTCTGGGGCATTTGAAGGAGTTCCAGGAGGCAGTGAGAACCAGCATTACTTTTCCCCGCTGGCACCTTTGCTGTGGCAGCAAAAGCTGGACGTTTGTCTTTTTTGCTCCGGAGGTTGCCGAAAGCGAAAACAGGTGCTTTTGAGGACGGAGTCCGCAGGAAAGCAGAGAGGGCCAAATTGTTTGGGGCATTTGAAGAGGTTCCAGGAGGCAATGAGGACCAGCATCACTTTTCCCCGCTGGCACCTTTGCTGTGGCAGCAAAATCTGGACGTTTGTCTTTTTTGCTCCGGAGGCTGCCGAAAGCGAAAACAGGTGCTTTTGAGGATGGAGTCCGCAGGAAAGCAGAGAGGGCCAAATTGTCTGGGGCATTTGAAGAGGTTCCAGGAGGCAATGAGGACCAGCATCACTTTTCCCCGCTGGCACCTTTGCTGTGGCAGCAAAAGCTGGACGTTTGTCTTTTTACCACCGGAGGGCACCGAAATTGAAAAAAGGCGCTTTTGAGGATGGAGTCCGCAGGAAAGCAGAGAGGGCCAAATTGTCTGTGGCATTTGAAAGAGTTCCAGGAGGCAGTGAGAACCAGCATTACTTTTCCCCGCTGGCACCTTTGCTGTGGCAGCAAAAGCTGGACGTTTGTCTTTTTTGCTCCGGAGGTTGCCGAAAGCGAAAACAGGTGCTTTTGTGGATGGAGTCCGCAGGAAAGCAGAGAGGGCCAAATTGTCTGGGGCATTTGAAGAGGTTCCAGGAGGCAATGAGGACCAGCATTACTTTTCCCCGCTGGCACCTTTGCTGTGGCAGCAAAAGCTGGACGTTTGTCTTTTTTGCTCCGGAGAATGCCGAAAGCGAAAACAGGTGCTTTTGAGGATGGAGTCCGCAGGAAAGCAGAGAGGGCCAAATTGTCTGTGGCATTTGAAGAGGTTCCAGGAGGCAATGAGGACCAGCATCACTTTTCCCTGCTGGCACCTTTGCTGTGGCAGCAAAAGCTGGACGTTTGTCTTTTTTGCTCCGGAGGCTGCCGAAAGCGAAAACAGGTGCTTTTGAGGATGGAGTCCGCAGGAGAGCAGAGAGGGCCAAATTGTCTGAGGCATTTGAAGAGGTTCCAGGAGGCAGTGAGAACCAGCATTACTTTTCCCCGCTGGCACCTTTGCTGTGGCAGCAAAAGCTGGACGTTTGTCTTTTTACCACCGGAGGGCGCCGAAATTGAAAAAAGGCACTTTTGAGGATAGAGTCCGCAAGAAAGCAGAGAGGGCCAAATTGTCTGTGGCATTTGAAAGAGTTCCAGGAGGCAGTGAGAACCAGCATTACTTTTCCCCGCTGGCACCTTTGCTGTGGCAGCAAAAGCTGGACGTTTGTCTTTTTTGCTCCGGAGGTTGCCGAAAGCGAAAACAGGTGCTTTTGAGTATGGAGTCCGCAGGAAAGCAGAGAGGGCCAAATTGTTTGGGGCATTTGAAGAGGTTCCAGGAGGCAATGAGGACCAGCATCACTTTTCCCCGCTGGCACCTTTGCTGTGGCAGCAAAAGCTGGACGTTTGTCTTTTTTGCTGCAGAGGTTGCCGAAAGCGAAAACAGGTGCTTTTGAGGATGGAGTCCGCAGGAAAGCAGAGAGGGCCAAATTGTCTGGGGCATTTGAAGAGGTTCCAGGAGGCAGTGAGAACCAGCATTACTTTTCCCCGCTGGCCCCTTTGCTGTGGCAGCAAAAGCTGGACGTTTGTCTTTTTTGCTCCGGAGGCTGCCGAAAGCGAAAACAGGTGCTTTTGAGGATGGAGTCCGCAGGAGAGCAGAGAGGGCCAAATTGTCTGGGGCATTTGAAGAGGTTCCAGGAGGCAGTGAGAACCAGCATTACTTTTCCCCGCTGGCACCTTTGCTGTGGCAGCAAAAGCTGGACGTTTGTCTTTTTACCACCGGAGGGCGCCGAAATTGAAAAAAGGCACTTTTGAGGATAGAGTCCGCAGGAAAGCAGAGAGGGCCAAATTGTCTGTGGCATTTGAAAGAGTTCCAGGAGGCAGTGAGAACCAGCATTCCTTTTCCCCGCTGGCACCTTTGCTGTGGCAGCAAAATCTGGACGTTTGTCTTTTTTGCTGCGGAGGCTGTTGAAAGCGAAAACAGGTGCTTTTGAGGAGGGAGTCCGCAGGAAAGCAGAGAGGGCCAAATTGTCTGGGGCATTTGAAAGAGTTCCAGGAGGCAGTGAGAACCAGCATTACTTTTCCCCGCTGGCACCTTTGCTGTGGCAGCAAAAGCTGGACGTTTGTCTTTTTTGCTCCGGAGTTTGACTAAAGCGAAAACAGGTGCTTTTGAGGATGGAGTCTGCAGGAAAGCAGAGAGGGCCAAATTGTCTGGGGCATTTGAAAGGGTTCCAAGAGACAGTGAGAACCAGCATTACTTTTCCCCGCTGGCACTTTTGCTGTGGCAGCAAAAGCTGGACGTTTGTCTTTTTTGCTCCTGAGGTTGCCAAAAGCGAAAACAGGTGCTTTTGAGGATGGAGTCCGCAGGAAAGCAGAGAGGGCCAAATTGTCTGGGGCATTTGAAAGGGTTCCAGGAGGCAGTGAGTACCAGCATTACTTTTCCCCGCTGGCACTTTTCCTGTGGCAGCAAAAGCTGGACGTTTGTCTTTTTTGCTCCGGATAATGCCGAAAGCGAAAACAGGTGCTTTTGAGGATGGAGTCCGCAGGAAAGCAGAGAGTGCCAAATTGTCTGTGGCATTTGAAGAGGTTCCAGGAGGCACGGAGAACCAGCATTACTTTTTCCCGCTGGCACCTTTGCTGTGGCAGCAAAACCTGGACGTTTGTCTTTTTTGCTCCGGAGGTTGCCGAAAGCAAAAAAAGGTGCTTTTGAGGATGGAGTCCACAGGAAAGCAGAGAGGGCCAAATTGTCTGTGGCATTTGAAGAGGTTCCAGGAGGCAATGAGGACCAGCATTACTTTTCCCCGCTGGCACCTTTGCTGTGGCAGCAAAAGCTGGACGTTTGTCTTTTTTGCTCCGGAGGCTGCCGAAAGCGAAAACAGGTGCTTTTGAGGATGGAGTCCGCAGGAAAGCAGAGAGGGCCAAATTGTCTGTGGCATTTGAAGAGGTTCCAGGAGGCAATGCGGACCAGCATCACTTTTCCCTGCTGGCACCTTTGCTGTGGCAGCAAAATCTGGACGTTCGTCTTTTTTGCTCCGGAGGCTGCCGAAAGCGAAAACAGGTGCTTTTGAGGATGGAGTCCGCAGGAAAGCAGAGAGGGCCAAATTGTCTGGGGCATTTGAAGAGGTTCCAGGAGGCAGTGAGAACCAGCATTACTTTCCCCCGCTGGCACCTTTGCTGTTGCAGCAAAAGCTGGACGTTTGTCTTTTTTGCTCCTGAGGTTGCCGAAAGCGAAAACAGGTGCTTTTGAGGATGGAGTCCGCAGGAAAGCAGAGAGGGCCGAATTGTGTGGGGCATTTGAAAGAGTTCCAGGAGGCAGTGAGAACCAGCATTACTTTTCCCCACTGGCACCTTTGCTGTGGCAGCAAAAGCTGGACGTTTGTCTTTTTACCACCGGAGGGCGCCGAAATTGATAAAAGGCGCTTTTGAGGATAGAGTCCGCAGGAAAGCAGAGAGGGCCAAATTGTCTGTGGCATTTGAAAGAGTTCCAGGAGGCAGTGAGAACCAGCATTACTTTTCCCCGCTGGCACCTTTGCTGAGGCAGCAAAACCTGGACGTTAATTTTTTGCTCCAGAGGTTGCCGAAAGCGAAAACAGGTGTTTTTGAGTATGGAGTCCGCAGGAAAGCAGAGAGGGCCAAATTGTCTGGGGCATTTGAAGAGGTTCCAGGAGGCAGTGAGAACCAGCATTACTTTTCCCCGCTGGCACCTTTGCTGTGGCAGCAAAACCTGGACGTTTGTCTTTTTTGCTCCGGAGCTTGCCTAAAGCGAAAAAAGGTGCTCTTGAGGATGGAGTCCGCAGGAAAGCAGAGAGGGCCAAATTGTCTCGGGCGTTTGAAGAGGTTCCAGGAGGCAATGAGGATCAGCATTACTTTTCCCCGCTGGCACCTTTGCTGTGGCAGCAAAAGCTGTACGTTTGTCTTTTTTGCTCCGGAGGTAGCCAAAAGCGAAAACAGGTGCTTTTGAGGATGGAGTCCGCAGGAAAGCAGAGAGGGCCAAATTGTCTGTGACATTTGAAGAGGTTCCAGGAGGCAGTGAGAACCAGCATTACTTTTCCCCGCTGGCACCTTTGCTGTGGCAGCAAAAGCTGGACGTTTGTCTTTTTACCACCGGAGGGCGCCGAAATTGATAAAAGGCGCTTTTGAGGATAGAGTCCGCAGGAAAGCAGAGAGGGCCAAATTGTCTGGGGCATTTGAAAGAGTTCCAGGAGGCAGTGAGAACCAGCATTACTTTTCCCCGCTGGCACCTTTGCTGTGGCAGCAAAAGCTGGACGTTTGTCTTTTTTGCTCCGGAGGTTGCCGAAAGCGAAAACAGGTGCTTTTGAGGATGGAGTCCGCAGGAAAGCAGAGAGGGCCAAATTGTTTGGGGCATTTGAAGAGGTTCCAGGAGGCAATGAGGACCAGCATCACTTTTCCCCGCTGGCACCTTTGCTGTGGCAGCAAAATCTGGACGTTTGTCTTTTTTGCTCCGGAGGCTGCCGAAAGCGAAAACAGGTGCTTTTGAGGATGGAGTCCGCAGGAAAGCAGAGAGGGCCAAATTGTCTGGGGCATTTGAAGAGGTTCCAGGAGGCAATGAGGACCAGCATCACTTTTCCCCGCTGGCACCTTTGCTGTGGCAGCAAAAGCTGGACGTTTGTCTTTTTACCACCGGAGGGCACCGAAATTGAAAAAAGGCGCTTTTGAGGATGGAGTCCGCAGGAAAGCAGAGAGGGCCAAATTGTCTGTGGCATTTGAAAGAGTTCCAGGAGGCAGTGAGAACCAGCATTACTTTTCCCCGCTGGCACCTTTGCTGTGGCAGCAAAAGCTGGACGTTTGTCTTTTTTGCTCCGGAGGTTGCCGAAAGCGAAAACAGGTGCTTTTGTGGATGGAGTCCGCAGGAAAGCAGAGAGGGCCAAATTGTCTGGGGCATTTGAAGAGGTTCCAGGAGGCAATGAGGACCAGCATTACTTTTCCCCGCTGGCACCTTTGCTGTGGCAGCAAAAGCTGGACGTTTGTCTTTTTTGCTCCGGAGGCTGCCGAAAGCGAAAACAGGTGCTTTTGAGGATGGAGTCCGCAGGAAAGCAGAGAGGGCCAAATTGTCTGTGGCATTTGAAGAGGTTCCAGGAGGCAATGAGGACCAGCATCACTTTTCCCTGCTGGCACCTTTGCTGTGGCAGCAAAAGCTGGACGTTTGTCTTTTTTGCTCCGGAGGCTGCCGAAAGCGAAAACAGGTGCTTTTGAGGATGGAGTCCGCAGGAGAGCAGAGAGGGCCAAATTGTCTGGGGCATTTGAAGAGGTTCCAGGAGGCAGTGAGAACCAGCATTACTTTTCCCCGCTGGCACCTTTGCTGTGGCAGCAAAAGCTGGACGTTTGTCTTTTTACCACCGGAGGGCGCCGAAATTGAAAAAAGGCACTTTTGAGGATAGAGTCCGCAAGAAAGCAGAGAGGGCCAAATTGTCTGTGGCATTTGAAAGAGTTCCAGGAGGCAGTGAGAACCAGCATTACTTTTCCCCGCTGGCACCTTTGCTGTGGCAGCAAAAGCTGGACGTTTGTCTTTTTTGCTCCGGAGGTTGCCGAAAGCGAAAACAGGTGCTTTTGAGTATGGAGTCCGCAGGAAAGCAGAGAGGGCCAAATTGTTTGGGGCATTTGAAGAGGTTCCAGGAGGCAATGAGGACCAGCATCACTTTTCCCCGCTGGCACCTTTGCTGTGGCAGCAAAATCTGAACGTTTGTCTTTTTTGCTGCAGAGGTTGCCGAAAGCGAAAACAGGTGCTTTTGAGGATGGAGTCCGCAGGAAAGCAGAGAGGGCCAAATTGTCTGGGGCATTTGAAGAGGTTCCAGGAGGCAGTGAGAACCAGCATTACTTTTCCCCGCTGGCCCCTTTGCTGTGGCAGCAAAAGCTGGACGTTTGTCTTTTTTGCTCCGGAGGCTGCCGAAAGCGAAAACAGGTGCTTTTGAGGATGGAGTCCGCAGGAGAGCAGAGAGGGCCAAATTGTCTGGGGCATTTGAAGAGGTTCCAGGAGGCAGTGAGAACCAGCATTACTTTTCCCCGCTGGCACCTTTGCTGTGGCAGCAAAAGCTGGACGTTTGTCTTTTTACCACCGGAGGGCGCCGAAATTGAAAAAAGGCACTTTTGAGGATAGAGTCCGCAGGAAAGCAGAGAGGGCCAAATTGTCTGTGGCATTTGAAAGAGTTCCAGGAGGCAGTGAGAACCAGCATTCCTTTTCCCCGCTGGCACCTTTGCTGTGGCAGCAAAATCTGGACGTTTGTCTTTTTTGCTCCGGAGGCTGTTGAAAGCGAAAACAGGTGCTTTTGAGGAGGGAGTCCGCAGGAAAGCAGAGAGGGCCAAATTGTCTGGGGCATTTGAAAGAGTTCCAGGAGGCAGTGAGAACCAGCATTACTTTTCCCCGCTGGCACCTTTGCTGTGGCAGCAAAAGCTGGACGTTTGTCTTTTTTGCTCCGGAGTTTGCCTAAAGCGAAAACAGGTGCTTTTGAGGATGGAGTCTGCAGGAAAGCAGAGAGGGCCAAATTGTCTGGGGCATTTGAAAGGGTTCCAAGAGACAGTGAGAACCAGCATTACTTTTCCCCGCTGGCACTTTTGCTGTGGCAGCAAAAGCTGGACGTTTGTCTTTTTTGCTCCTGAGGTTGCCAAAAGCGAAAACAGGTGCTTTTGAGGATGGAGTCCGCAGGAAAGCAGAGAGGGCCAAATTGTCTGGGGCATTTGAAAGGGTTCCACGAGGCAGTGAGTACCAGCATTACTTTTCCCCGCTGGCACTTTTCCTGTGGCAGCAAAAGCTGGACGTTTGTCTTTTTTGCTCCGGATAATGCCGAAAGCGAAAACAGGTGCTTTTGAGGATGGAGTCCGCAGGAAAGCAGAGAGTGCCAAATTGTCTGTGGCATTTGAAGAGGTTCCAGGAGGCACGGAGAACCAGCATTACTTTTCCCCGCTGGCACCTTTGCTGTGGCAGCAAAACCTGGACGTTTGTCTTTTTTGCTCCGGAGGTTGCCGAAAGCAAAAAAAGGTGCTTTTGAGGATGGAGTCCACAGGAAAGCAGAGAGGGCCAAATTGTCTGTGGCATTTGAAGAGGTTCCAGGAGGCAATGAGGACCAGCATTACTTTTCCCCGCTGGCACCTTTGCTGTGGCAGCAAAAGCTGGACGTTTGTCTTTTTTGCTCCGGAGGCTGCCGAAAGCGAAAACAGGTGCTTTTGAGGATGGAGTCTGCAGGAAAGCAGAGAGGGCCAAATTGTCTGTGGCATTTGAAGAGGTTCCAGGAGGCAATGAGGACCAGCATCACTTTTCCCTGCTGGCACCTTTGCTGTGGCAGCAAAATCTGGACGTTTGTCTTTTTTGCTCCGGAGGCTGCCGAAAGCGAAAACAGGTGCTTTTGAGGATGGAGTCCGCAGGAAAGCAGAGAGGGCCAAATTGTCTGGGGCATTTGAAGAGGTTCCAGGAGGCAGTGAGAACCAGCATTACTTTCCCCCGCTGGCACCTTTGCTGTTGCAGCAAAAGCTGGACGTTTGTCTTTTTTGCTCCTGAGGTTGCCGAAAGCGAAAACAGGTGCTTTTGAGGATGGAGTCCGCAGGAAAGCAGAGAGGGCCAAATTGTCTGGGGCATTTGAAAGAGTTCCAGGAGGCAGTGAGAACCAGCATTACTTTTCCCCACTGGCACCTTTGCTGTGGCAGCAAAAGCTGGACGTTTGTCTTTTTACCACCGGAGGGCGCCGAAATTGATAAAAGGCGCTTTTGAGGATAGAGTCCGCAGGAAAGCAGAGAGGGCCAAATTGTCTGTGGCATTTGAAAGAGTTCCAGGAGGCAGTGAGAACCAGCATTACTTTTCCCCGCTGGCACCTTTGCTGAGGCAGCAAAACCTGGACGTTAATTTTTTGCTCCAGAGGTTGCCGAAAGCGAAAACAGGTGTTTTTGAGTATGGAGTCCGCAGGAAAGCAGAGAGGGCCAAATTGTCTGGGGCATTTGAAGAGGTTCCAGGAGGCAGTGAGAACCAGCATTACTTTTCCCCGCTGGCACCTTTGCTGTGGCAGCAAAACCTGGACGTTTGTCTTTTTTGCTCCGGAGCTTGCCTAAAGCGAAAAAAGGTGCTCTTGAGGATGGAGTCCGCAGGAAAGCAGAGAGGGCCAAATTGTCTCGGGCGTTTGAAGAGGTTCCAGGAGGCAATGAGGATCAGCATTACTTTTCCCCGCTGGCACCTTTGCTGTGGCAGCAAAAGCTGTACGTTTGTCTTTTTTGCTCCGGAGGTAGCCAAAAGCGAAAACAGGTGCTTTTGAGGATGGAGTCCGCAGGAAAGCAGAGAGGGCCAAATTGTCTGTGACATTTGAAGAGGTTCCAGGAGGCAGTGAGAACCAGCATTACTTTTCCCCGCTGGCACCTTTGCTGTGGCAGCAAAAGCTGGACGTTTGTCTTTTTACCACCGGAGGGCGCCGAAATTGATAAAAGGCGCTTTTGAGGATAGAGTCCGCAGGAAAGCAGAGAGGGCCAAATTGTCTGTGGCATTTGAAAGAGTTCCAGGAGGCAGTGAGAACCAGCATTACTTTTCCCCGCTGGCACCTTTGCTGAGGCAGCAAAACCTGGACGTTTGTCTTTTTTGCTCCAGAGGTAGTGTAAAGCGAAAACAGGTGCTTTTGACTATGGAGTCCGCAGGAAAGCAGAGAGGGCCAAATTGTCTGAGGCATTTGAAGAGGTTCCAGGAGAGAATGAGGACCAGCATCACTTTTCCCCGCTGGCACCTTTGCTGTGGCAGCAAAACCTGGACGTTTGTCTTTTTTGATCCGGAGCTTGCCTAAAGCGAAAAAAGGTGCTTTTGAGGATGGAGGCCGCAGGAAAGCAGAGAGTGCCAAATTGTCTGGGGCATTTGAAAGGGTTCCAGGAGACAGTGAGAACCAGCATTACTTTTCCCCGCTGGCACCTTTGCTGTGGCAGCAAAAGCTGGACGTTTGTCTTTTTTGCTCCGGAGGTTGCCGAAAGCAAAAAAAGTTGCTTTTGAGGATGGAGTCCGCAGGAAAGCAGAGAGGGCCAAATTGTCTGTGGCATTTGAAGAGGTTCCAGGAGGCACGGAGAACCAGCATTACTTTTCCCCGCTGGCACCTTTGCTGTGGAGCCAAACCTGGACGTTTGTCCTTTTTGCTCCGGAGGTTGCCGAAAGCGAAAACAGGTGCTTTTGTGGATGGAGTCCGCAGGAAAGCAGAGAGGGCCAAATTGTCCGGGGCATTTGAAGAGGTTCCAGGAGGCAATGAGGATCAGCATTACTTTTCCCCGCTGGCACCTTTGCTGTGGCAGCAAAAGCTGGACGTTTGTCTTTTTTGCTCCGGAGGTTGCCGAAATTGAAAAAAGGTGCTTTTGAGGATGGAGTCTGCAGGAAAGCAGAGAGGGCCAAATTGTCTGTGGCATTTCAAAGAGTTCCAGGAGGCAGTGAGAACCAGCATTACTTTTCCCCGCTGGCACCTTTGCTGTGGCAGCAAAACCTGGACGTTTGTCTTTTTTGCTCCGGAGGCTGCCGAAAGCAAAAAAGGTGCTTTTGAGGATGGAGTCCGCAGGAAAGCAGAGAGGGCCAAATTGTCTGGGGCATTTGAAGAGGTTCCAGGAGGAAATGAGAACCCGCATCACTTTTCCCCGCTGGCACCTTTGCTGTGGCAGCAAAAGCTGGACAATTGTCTTTTTTGCTCCGGAGGCTGCCGAAAGCGAAAACAGGTGCTTTTGAGAATGGAGTCCGCAGGAAAGCCGAGAGGGCCAAATTGTCTGTGGCATTTGAAGAGGTTCCAGGAGGCAATGAGGACCAGCAATACTTTTCCCCGCTGGCACCTTTGCTGTGGCAGCAAAACCTGGACGTTTGTCTTTTTTGCTCCTGAGGTTGCCGAAAGCGAAAACAGGTGCTTTTGAGGATGGAGTCCGCCGGTAAGTAGAGAGGGCCAAATTGTCTGTGGCATTTGAAGAGGTTCCAGGAGGCAGTGAGAACCAGCATTACTTTTCCCCGCTGGCACCTTTGCTGTGGCAGAAAAGCTGGACGTTTGTCTTTTTTGCTCCTGAGACTGCCGAAAGCGAAAACAGGTGCTTTTGAGGATGGAGTCCGCAGGAAAGCGGAGAAGGCCAAATTGTCTGGGGCATTTGAAGAGGTTCCAGGAGACAGTGAGAACCAGCATTACTTTTCCCCGCTGGCACCTTTGCTGTGGCAGCAAAAGCTGGACGTTTGTCTTTTTTGCTGCAGAGGTTGCCGAAAGCGAAAACAGGTGCTTTTGAGGATGGAGTCCGCAGGAAAGCAGAGAGGGCCAAATTGTCTGTGGCATTTGAAGAGGTTCCAGGAGGCAATGAGGATCAGCATTACTTTTCCCCGCTGGCACCTTTGCTGTGGCAGCAAAAGCTGGACGTTTGTCATTTTTGCTCCTGAGGTTGCCGAAAGCGAAAACAGGTGCTTTTGAGGATGGAGTCCGCAGGAAAGCAGAGAGGGCCAAATTGTCTGTGGCATTTGAAGAGGTTCCAGGAGGCAGTGAGAACCAGCATTACTTTTCCCCGCTGGCACCTTTGCTGTGGCAGCAAAAGCTGGACGTTTGTCTTTTTTGCTCCGGAGCTTGCCGAAAGCGAAAACAGGTGCTTTTGAGGATGGAGTCCGCAGGAAAGCAGAGAGGGCCAAATTGTCTGGGGCATTTGAAAGAGTTCCAGGAGGCAGTGAGAACCAGCATTACTTTTCCCCGCTGGCACCTTTGCTGTGGCAGCAAAAGCTGGACGTTTGTCTTTTTACCACCGGAGGGCGCCGAAATTGAAAACAGGTGCTTTTGAGGATGGAGTCCGCAGGAAAGCAGAGAGGGCCAAATTGTCTGGGCCATTTGAAAGAGTTCCAGGAGGCACTGAGAACCAGCATTACTTTTCCCCGCTGGCACCTTTGCTGTGGCAGCAAAAGCTGGACGTTTGTCTTTTTTGCTGCAGAGGTTGCCGAAAGCGAAAACAGGTGCTTTTGAGGATGGAGTTTGCAGGAAAGCAGAGAGGGCCAAATTGTCTGTGGCATTTGAAGAGGTACCAGGAGGCAGTGAGAACCAGCATTACTTTTCCCCGCTGGCACCTTTGCTGTGGCAGCAAAAGCTGGACGTTTGTCTTTTTTGCTCCTGAGGTTGCCGAAAGCGAAAACAGGTGCTTTTGAGGATGGAATCCGCAGGAAAGCAGAGAGGGCCGAATTGTCTGGGGCATTTGAAGAGGTACCAGGAGGTAGTGAGAACCAGCATTACTTTTCCCCACTGGCACCTTTGCTGTGGCAGCAAAAGCTGGACGTTTGTCTTTTTTGCTCCGGAGCTTGCCTAAAGCGAAAAAAGGTGCTTTTGAGGATGGAGGCCGCAGGAAAGCAGAGAGGGCCAAATTGTCTGGGGCATTTGAAAGGGTTCCAGGAGGCAGTGAGAACCAGCATTACTTTTCCCCACTGGCACCTTTGCGGTGGCAGCAAAAGCTGGACGTTTGTCTTTTTTGCTGCAGAGGTTGCCGAAAGCGAAAACAGGTGCTTTTGAGGATGGAGTCCGCAGGAAAGCAGAGAGGGCCAAATTGTCTGTGGCATTTGAAGAGGTTCCAGGAGGCACGGAGAACCAGCATTACTTTTCCCCGCTGGCACCTTTGCTGTGGAGCAAAACCTGGACGTTTGTCTTTTTTGCTCCGGAGGTTGCCAAAAGCGAAAACAGGTGCTTTTGAGGATGGAGTCCGCAGGAAAGCAGAGAGGGCCAAATTGTCTGGGGCATTTGAAGAGGTTCCAGGAGGCAATGAGGATCAGCATTACTTTTCCCCGCTGGCACCTTTGCTGTGGCAGAAAAGCTGGACGTTTGTCTTTTTTGCTCCTGAGACTGCCGAAAGCGAAAACAGGTGCTTTTGAGGATGGAGTCCGCAGGAAATCGGAGAAGGCCAAATTGTCTGGGGCATTTGAAGAGGTTCCAGGAGACAGTGAGAACCAGCATTACTTTTCCCCGCTGGCACCTTTGCTGTGGCAGCAAAAGCTGGACGTTTGTCTTTTTTGCTGCAGAGGTTGCCGAAAGCGAAAACAGGTGCTTTTGAGGATGGAGTCCGCAGGAAAGCAGAGAGGGCCAAATTGTCTGTGGCATTTGAAGAGGTTCCAGGAGGCAATGAGGATCAGCATTACTTTTCCCCGCTGGCACCTTTGCTGTGGCAGCAAAAGCTGGACGTTTGTCATTTTTGCTCCTGAGGTTGCCGAAAGCGAAAACAGGTGCTTTTGAGGATGGAGTCCGCAGGAAAGCAGAGAGTGCCAAATTGTCTGTGGCATTTGAAGAGGTTCCAGGAGGCAGTGAGAACCAGCATTACTTTTCCCCGCTGGCACCTTTGCTGTGGCAGCAAAAGCTGGACGTTTGTCTTTTTTGCTCCGGAGCTTGCCGAAAGCGAAAACAGGTGCTTTTGAGGATGGAGTCCGCAGGAAAGCAGAGAGGGCCAAATTGTCTGTGGCATTTGAAAGAGTTCCAGGAGGCAGTGAGAACCAGCATTACTTTTCCCCGCTGGCACCTTTGCTGTGGCAGCAAAAGCTGGACGTTTGTCTTTTTACCACTGGAGGGCGCCGAAATTGAAAACAGGTGCTTTTGAGGATGGAGTCCGCAGGAAAGCAGAGAGGGCCAAATTGTCTGGGGCATTTGAAAGAGTTCCAGGAGGCAGTGAGAACCAGCATTACTTTTCCCCGCTGGCACCTTTGCTGTGGCAGCAAAAGCTGGACGTTTGTCTTTTTTGCTGCAGAGGTTGCCGAAAGCGAAAACAGGTGCTTTTGAGGATGGAGTTTGCAGGAAAGCAGAGAGGGCCAAATTGTCTGTGGCATTTGAAGAGGTACCAGGAGGCAGTGAGAACCAGCATTACTTTTCCCCGCTGGCACCTTTGCTGTGGCAGCAAAAGCTGGACGTTTGTCTTTTTTGCTCCTGAGGTTGCCGAAAGCGAAAACAGGTGTTTTTGAGGATGGAATCCGCAGGAAAGCAGAGAGGGCCGAATTGTCTGTGGCATTTGAAGAGGTACCAGGAGGTAGTGAGAACCAGCATTACTTTTCCCCGCTGGCACCTTTGCTGTGGCAGCAAAAGCTGGACGTTTGTCTTTTTTGCTCCGGAGCTTGCCTAAAGCGAAAAAAGGTGCTTTTGAGGATGGAGGCCGCAGGAAAGCAGAGAGGGCCAAATTGTCTGGGGCATTTTAAAGGGTTCCAGGAGGCAGTGAGAACCAGCATTACTTTTCCCCACTGGCACCTTTGCTGTGGCAGCAAAAGCTGGACGTTTGTCTTTTTTGCTCCGGAGGTTGCCGAAAGCAAAAAAAGTTGCTTTTGAGGATGGAGTCCGCAGGAAAGCAGAGAGGGCCAAATTGTCTGGGGCATTTGAAGAGGTTCCAGGAGGCACGGAGAACCAGCATTACTTTTCCCCGCTGGCACCTTTGCTGTGGAGCCAAACCTGGACGTTTGTCTTTTTTGCTCCGGAGGCTGCCGAAAGCGAAAACAGGTGCTTTTGAGGATGGAGTCCGCAGGAAAGCAGAGAGGGCCAAATTGTCTGGGGCATTTGAAGAGGTTCCAGGAGGCAATGAGGATCAGCATTACTTTTCCCCGCTGGCACCTTTGCTGTGGCAGCAAAAGCTGTACGTTTGTCTTTTTTGCTCCGGAGGTAGCCAAAAGAGAAAAAAGGTGCTTTTGAGGATGGAGTCCGCAGGAAAGCAGAGAGGGCCAAATTGTCTGTGACATTTGAAGACGTTCCAGGAGGCAGTGAGAACCAGCATTACTTTTCCCCGCTGGCACCTTTGCTGTGGCAGCAAAAGCTGGACGTTTGTCTTTTTTGCTCCGGAGGCTGCCGAAAGCGAAAACAGGTGCTTTTGAGGATGGAGTCCGCAGGAAAGCAGAGAGGGCCAAATTGTCTGGGGCATTTGAAAGGGTTCCAGGATGCAGTGAGAACCAGCATTACTTTTCCCCACTGGCACCTTTGCGGTGGCAGCAAAAGCTGGACGTTTGTCTTTTTTGCTGCAGAGGTTGCCGAAAGCGAAAACAGGTGCTTTTGAGGATGGAGTCCGCAGGAAAGCAGAGAGGGCCAAATTGTCTGTGGCATTTGAAGAGGTTCCAGGAGGCACGGAGAACCAGCATTACTTTTCCCCGCTGGCACCTTTGCTGTGGAGCAAAACCTGGACGTTTGTCTTTTTTGCTCCGGAGGTTGCCAAAAGCGAAAACAGGTGCTTTTGAGGATGGAGTCCGCAGGAAAGCAGAGAGGGCCAAATTGTCTGGGGCATTTGAAGAGGTTCCAGGAGGCAATGAGGATCAGCATTACTTTTCCCCGCTGGCACCTTTGCTGTGGCAGGAAAAGCTGGACGTTTGTCATTTTTGCTCCTGAGGTTGCCGAAAGCGAAAACAGGTGCTTTTGAGGATGGAGTCCGCAGGAAAGCAGAGAGGGCCAAATTGTCTGTGGCATTTGAAGAGGTTCCAGGACGCAGTGAGAACCAGCATTACTTTTCCCCGCTGGCACCTTTGCTGTGGCAGCAAAAGCTGGACGTTTGTCTTTTTTGCTCCGGAGGCTGCCGAAAGCGAAAACAGGTGCTTTTGAGGATGGAGTCCACAGGAAAGCAGAGAGGGCCGAATTGTCTGGGGCATTTGAAAGAGTTCCAGGAGGCAGTGAGAACCAGCATTACTTTTCCCCGCTGGCACCTTTGCTGTGGCAGCAAAAGCTGGACGTTTGTCTTTTTACCACCGGAGTGCGCCGAAATTGAAAACAGGTGCTTTTGAGGATGGAGTCCGCAGGAAAGCAGAGAGGGCCAAATTGTCTGGGGCATTTTAAAGGGTTCCAGGAGGCAGTGAGAACCAGCATTACTTTTCCCCACTGGCACCTTTGCTGTGGCAGCAAAAGCTGGACGTTTGTCTTTTTTTCTGCAGAGGTTGCCGAAAGCGAAAACAGGTGCTTTTGAGGATGGAGTCCGCAGGAAAGCAGAGAGGGCCGAATTGTCTGGGGCATTTGAAAGAGTTCCAGGAGGCAGTGAGAACCAGCATTACTTTTCCCCGCTGGCACCTTTGCTGTGGCAGCAAAAGCTGGACGTTTGTCTTTTTACCACCGGAGGGCGCCGAAATTGAAAACAGGTGCTTTTGAGGATGGAGTCCGCAGGAAAGCAGAGAGGGCCAAATTGTCTGGGGCATTTGAAAGAGTTCCAGGAGGCAGTGAGAACCAGCATTACTTTTCCCCGCTGGCACCTTTGCTGTGGCAGCAAAAGCTGGACGTTTGTCTTTTTTTCTGCAGAGGTTGCCGAAAGCGAAAACAGGTGCTTTTGAGGATGGAGTTTGCAGGAAAGCAGAGAGGGCCAAATTGTCTGTGGCATTTGAAGAGGTTCCAGGAGGCAGTGAGAACCAACATTACTTTTCCCCGCTGGCACCTTTGCTGTGGCAGCAAAAGCTGGACGTTTGTCTTTTTTGCTCCTGAGGTTGCCGAAAGCGAAAACAGGTGCTTTTGAGGATGGAGTCCGCAGGAAAGCAGAGAGGGCCGAATTGTCTGGGGCATTTGAAGAGGTACCAGGAGGTAGTGAGAACCAGCATTACTTTTCCCCGCTGGCACCTTTGCTGTGGCAGCAAAAGCTGGACGTTTGTCTTTTTTGCTCCGGAGCTTGCCTAAAGCGAAAAAAGGTGCTTTTGAGGATGGAGGCCGCAGGAAAGCAGAGAGGGCCAAATTGTCTGGGGCATTTGAAAGGGTTCCAAGAGACAGTGAGAACCAGCATTACTTTTCCCCGCTGGCACCTTTGCTGTGGCAGCAAAAGCTGGACGTTTGTCTTTTTACCACCGGAGTGCGCCGAAATTGAAAACAGGTGCTTTTGAGGATGGAGTCCGCAGGAAAGCAGAGAGGGCTTAATTCTCTGGGGCATTTGAAAGGGTTCCAGGAGGCAGTGAGAACCAGCATTACTTTTCCCC
Source organism: Vanellus vanellus (assembly GCF_965231255.1). Lineage (NCBI taxonomy): Eukaryota > Metazoa > Chordata > Aves > Charadriiformes > Charadriidae > Vanellus > Vanellus vanellus. The sequence continues at coordinate 36,648 of NW_028126649.1, forward strand.
ACTGGCACCTTTGCTGTGGCAGCAAAAGCTGGACGTTTGTCTTTTTTGCTGCAGAGGTTGCCGGAAGCGAAAACAGGTGCTTTTGAGGATGGAGTCCGCAGGAAAGCAGAGAGGGCCAAATTGTCTGTGGCATTTGAAGAGGTTCCAGGAGGCACGGAGAACCAGCATTACTTTTCCCCGCTGGCACCTTTGCTGTGGAGCAAAACCTGGACGTTTGTCTTTTTTGCTCCGGAGGTTGCCAAAAGCGAAAACAGGTGCTTTTGAGGATGGAGTCCGCAGGAAAGCAGAGAGGGCCAAATTGTCTGGGGCATTTGAAGAGGTTCCAGGAGGCAATGAGGATCAGCATTACTTTTCCCCGCTGGCACCTTTGCTGTGGCAGCAAAAGCTGTACGTTTGTCTTTTTTGCTCCGGAGGTAGCCAAAAGCGAAAAAAGGTGCTTTTGAGGATGGAGTCCGCAGGAAAGCAGAGAGGGCCAAATTGTCTGTGACATTTGAAGACGTTCCAGGAGGCAGTGAGAACCAGCATTACTTTTCCCCGCTGGCACCTTTGCTGTGGCAGCAAAAGCTGGACGTTTGTCTTTTTTGCTCCGGAGGCTGCCGAAAGCGAAAACAGGTGCTTTTGAGGATGGAGTCCGCAGGAAAGCAGAGAGGGCCAAATTGTCTGGGGCATTTGAAAGGGTTCCAGGAGGCAGTGAGAACCAGCATTACTTTTCCCCGCTGGCACCTTTGCTGTGGCAGCAAAAGCTGGACGTTTGTCTTTTTTGCTGCGGAGATTGCCGAAAGCGAAAACAGGTGCTTTTGAGGATGGAGTCCGCAGGAAAGCAGAGAGGGCCAAATTGTCTGTGGCATTTGAAGAGGTTCCAGGAGGCACGGAGAACCAACATTACTTTTCCCCGCTGGCACCTTTGCTGTGGAGCAAAACCTGGACGTTTGTCTTTTTTGCTCCGGAGGTTGCCGAAAGCGAAAACAGGTGCTTTTGAGGATGGAGTCCGCAGGAAAGCAGAGAGGGCCAAATTGTCTGTGGCATTTGAAGAGGTTCCAGGAGGCAGTGAGAACCAGCATTACTTTTCCCCGCTGGCACCTTTGCTGTGGCAGCAAAAGCTGGACGTTTGTCTTTTTTGCTCCGGAGCTTGCCGAAAGCGAAAACAGGTGCTTTTGAGGATGGAGTCCGCAGGAAAGCAGAGAGGGCCGAATTGTCTGGGGCATTTGAAAGAGTTCCAGGAGGCAGTGAGAACCAGCATTACTTTTCCCCGCTGGCACCTTTGCTGTGGCAGCAAAAGCTGGACGTTTGTCTTTTTACCACCGGAGGGCGCCGAAATTGAAAACAGGTGCTTTTGAGGATGGAGTCCGCAGGAAAGCAGCGAGGGCCAAATTGTCTGGGGCATTTGAAGAGGTTCCAGGAGGCAGTGAGAACCAGCATTACTTTTCCCCGCTGGCACCTTTGCTGTGGCAGCAAAAGCTGGACGTTTGTCTTTTTTGCTGCAGAGGTTGCCGAAAGCGAAAACAGGTGCTTTTGAGGATGGAGTCCGCAGGAAAGCAGAGAGGGCCAAATTGTCTGTGGCATTTGAAGAGGTTCCAGGAGGCACGGAGAACCAGCATTACTTTTCCCCGCTGGCACCTTTGCTGAGGCAGCAAAACCTGGACGTTTGTCTTTTTTGCTCCGGAGGTTGCCAAAAGCGAAAACAGGTGCTTTTGAGGATGGAGTCCGCAGGAAAGCAGAGAGGGCCAAATTGTCTGGGGCATTTGAAGAGGTTCCAGGAGGCAATGAGGATCAGCATTACTTTTCCCCGCTGGCACCTTTGCTGTGGCAGCAAAAGCTGGACGTTTGTCTTTTTTGCTGCGGAGGTTGCCGAAAGCGAAAACTGGTGCTTTTGAGGATGGAGTCCGCAGGAAAGCAGAGAGGGCCAAATTGTCTGTGGCATTTGAAGAGGTTCCAGGAGGCAGTGAGAACCAGCATTACTTTTCCCCGCTGGCACCTTTGCTGTGGCAGCAAAAGCTGGACGTTTGTCTTTTTTGCTCCGGAGCTTGCCGAAAGCGAAAACAGGTGCTTTTGAGGATGGAGTCCGCAGGAAAGCAGAGAGGGCCAAATTGTCTGGGGCATTTGAAAGAGTTCCAGGAGGCAGTGAGAACCAGCATTACTTTTCCCCGCTGGCACCTTTGCTGTGGCAGCAAAAGCTGGACGTTTGTCTTTTTTGCTCCGGAGGCTGACGAAAGCTAAAAAAGGTGCTTTTGAGGATGGAGTCCGCAGGAAAGCAGAGAGGGCCGAATTGTCTGGGGCATTTGAAAGAGTTCCAGGAGGCAGTGAGAACCAGCATTACTTTTCCCCGCTGGCACCTTTGCTGTGGCAGCAAAAGCTGGACGTTTGTCTTTTTTTCTGCAGAGGTTGCCGAAAGCGAAAACAGGTGCTTTTGAGGATGGAGTTTGCAGGAAAGCAGAGAGGGCCAAATTGTCTGTGGCATTTGAAGAGGTACCAGGAGGCAGTGAGAACCAGCATTACTTTTCCCCGCTGGCACCTTTGCTGTGGCAGCAAAAGCTGGACGTTTGTCTTTTTTGCTCCTGAGGTTGCCGAAAGCGAAAACAGGTGCTTTTGAGGATGGAGTCTGCAGGAAAGCAGAGAGGGCCGAATTGTCTGGGGCATTTGAAGAGGTACCAGGAGGTAGTGAGAACCAGCATTACTTTTCCCCGCTGGCACCTTTGCTGTGGCAGCAAAAGCTGGACGTTTGTCTTTTTTGCTCCGGAGCTTGCCTAAAGCGAAAAAAGGTGCTTTTGAGGATGGAGGCCGCAGGAAAGCAGAGAGGGCCAAATTGTCTGGGGCATTTGAAAGGGTTCCAAGAGACAGTGAGAACCAGCATTACTTTTCCCCGCTGGCACCTTTGCTGTGGCAGCAAAAGCTGGACGTTTGTCTTTTTTGCTCCTGAGGCTGCCGAAAGCGAAAACAGGTGCTTTTGAGGATGGAGTCCGCAGGAAAGCAGAGAGGGCCGAATTGTCTGGGGCATTTGAAAGAGTTCCAGGAGGCAGTGAGAACCAGCATTACTTTTCCCCGCTGGCACCTTTGCGGTGGCAGCAAAAGCTGGACGTTTGTCTTTTTACCACCGGAGTGCGCCGAAATTGAAAACAGGTGCTTTTGAGGATGGAGTCCGCAGGAAAGCAGAGAGGGCCAAATTGTCTGGGGCATTTGAAAGGGTTCCAGGAGGCAGTGAGAACCAGCATTACTTTTCCCCACTGGCACCTTTGCTGTGGCAGCAAAAGCTGGACGTTTGTCTTTTTTGCTGCAGAGGTTGCCGAAAGCGAATAAGGTGCTTTTGAGGATGGAGTCCGCAGGAAAGCAGAGAGGGCCAAATTGTCTGTGGCATTTGAAGAGGTTCCAGGAGGCAGTGAGAACCAGCATTACTTTTCCCCGCTGGCACCTTTGCTGTGGAGCAAAACCTGGACGTTTGTCTTTTTTGCTCCTGAGGTTGCCAAAAGCGAAAACAGGTTCTTTTGAGGATGGAGTCCGCAGGAAAGCAGAGAGGGCCAAATTGTCTGGGGCATTTGAAGAGGTTCCAGGAGGCAATGAGGATCAGCATTACTTTTCCCCGCTGGCACCTTTGCTGTGGCAGCAAAAGCTGGACGTTTGTCTTTTTTGCTGCGGAGGTTGCCGAAAGCGAAAACAGGTGCTTTTGAGGATGGAGTCCGCAGGAAAGCAGAGAGGGCCAAATTGTCTGTGGCATTTGAAGAGTTTCCAGGAGGCAGTGAGAACCAGCATTACTTTTCCCCGCTGGCACCTTTGCTGTGGCAGCAAAAGCTGGACGTTTGTCCTTTTTGCTCCGGAGGTTGCCGAAAGCGAAAACAGGTGCTTTTGAGGATGGAGTCCGCAGGAAAGCAGAGAGGGCCAAATTGTCTGGGGCATTTGAAAGAGTTCCAGGAGGCAGTGAGAACCAGCATTACTTTTCCCCGCTGGCACCTTTGCTGTGGCAGGAAAAGCTGGACGTTTGTCTTTTTACCACCGGAGGGCGCCGAAATTGAAAACAGGTGCTTTTGAGGATGGAGTCCGCAGGAAAGCAGAGAGGGCCAAATTGTCTGTGGCATTTGAAGAGGTACCAGGAGGCAGTGAGAACCAGCATTACTTTTCCCCGCTGGCACCTTTGCTGTGGCAGCAAAAGCTGGACGTTTGTCTTTTTTGCTCCTGAGGTTGCCGAAAGCGAAAACAGGTGCTTTTGAGGATGGAGTCCGCAGGAAAGCAGAGAGGGCCAAATTGTCTGTGGCATTTGAAGAGGTACCAGGAGGCAGTGAGAACCAGCATTACTTTTCCCCGCTGGCACCTTTGCTGTGGCAGCAAAAGCTGGACGTTTGTCTGTTTTGCTCCGGAGCTTGCCTAAAGCGAAAAAAGGTGCTTTTGAGGATGGAGGCCGCAGGAAAGCAGAGAGGGCCAAATTGTCTGGGGCATTTGAAAGGGTTCCAAGAGACAGTGAGAACCAGCATTACTTTTCCCCGCTGGCACCTTTGCTGTGGCAGCAAAAGCTGGACGTTTGTCTTTTTTGCTCCTGAGGCTGCCGAAAGCGAAAACAGGTGCTTTTGAGGATGGAGTCCGCAGGAAAGCAGAGAGGGCCGAATTGTCTGGGGCATTTGAAAGAGTTCCAGGAGGCAGTGAGAACCAGCATTACTTTTCCCCGCTGGCACCTTTGCTGTGGCAGCAAAAGCTGGACGTTTGTCTTTTTACCACCAGAGTGCGCCGAAATTGAAAACAGGTGCTTTTGAGGATGGAGTCCGCAGGAAAGCAGAGAGGGCCAAATTGTCTGGGGCATTTGAAAGGGTTCCAGGAGGCAGTGAGAACCAGCATTACTTTTCCCCACTGGCACCTTTGCTGTGGCAGCAAAAGCTGGACGTTTGTCTTTTTTTCTCCGGAGGTTGCCGAAAGCAAAAAAAGTTGCTTTTGAGGATGGAGTCCGCAGGAAAGCAGAGAGGGCCAAATTGTCTGGGGCATTTGAAGAGGTTCCAGGAGGCACGGAGAACCAGCATTACTTTTCCCCGCTGGCACCTTTGCTGTGGAGCCAAACCTGGACGTTTGTCTTTTTTGCTCCGGAGGCTGCCGAAAGCGAAAACAGGTGCTTTTGAGGATGGAGTCCGCAGGAAAGCAGAGAGGGCCAAATTGTCTGGGGCATTTGAAAGAGTTCCAGGAGGCAGTGAGAACCAGCATTACTTTTCCCCGCTGGCACCTTTGCTGTGGCAGCAAAAGCTGGACGTTTGTCTTTTTACCACCGGAGGGCGCCGAAATTGAAAACAGGTGCTTTTGAGGATGGAGTCCGCAGGAAAGCAGAGAGGGCCAAATTGTCTGGGGCATTTGAAGAGGTTCCAGGAGGCAGTGAGAACCAGCATTACTTTTCCCCGCTGGCACCTTTGCTGTGGCAGCAAAAGCTGGACGTTTGTCTTTTTTGCTGCAGAGGTTGCCGAAAGCGAAAACAGGTGCTTTTGAGGATGGAGTCCGCAGGAAAGCAGAGAGGGCCAAATTGTCTGTGGCATTTGAAGAGGTTCCAGGAGGCACGGAGAACCAGCATTACTTTTCCCCGCTGGCACCTTTGCTGAGGCAGCAAAACCTGGACGTTTGTCTTTTTTGCTCCGGAGGTTGCCAAAAGCGAAAACAGGTGCTTTTGAGGATGGAGTCCGCAGGAAAGCAGAGAGGGCCAAATTGTCTGGGGCATTTGAAGAGGTTCCAGGAGGCAATGAGGATCAGCATTACTTTTCCCCGCTGGCACCTTTGCTGTGGCAGCAAAAGCTGGACGTTTGTCTTTTTTGCTGCGGAGGTTGCCGAAAGCGAAAACAGGTGCTTTTGAGGATGGAGTCCGCAGGAAAGCAGAGAGGGCCAAATTGTCTGTGGCATTTGAAGAGGTTCCAGGAGGCAGTGAGAACCAGCATTACTTTTCCCCGCTGGCACCTTTGCTGTGGCAGCAAAAGCTGGACGTTTGTCTTTTTTGCTCCGGAGCTTGCCGAAAGCGAAAACAGGTGCTTTTGAGGATGGAGTCCGCAGGAAAGCAGAGAGGGCCAAATTGTCTGGGGCATTTGAAAGAGTTCCAGGAGGCAGTGAGAACCAGCATTACTTTTCCCCGCTGGCACCTTTGCTGTGGCAGCAAAAGCTGGACGTTTGGCTTTTTTGCTCCGGAGGCTGACGAAAGCTAAAAAAGGTGCTTTTGAGGATGGAGTCCGCAGGAAAGCAGAGAGGGCCGAATTGTCTGGGGCATTTGAAAGAGTTCCAGGAGGCAGTGAGAACCAGCATTACTTTTCCCCGCTGGCACCTTTGCTGTGGCAGCAAAAGCTGGACGTTTGTCTTTTTTTCTGCAGAGGTTGCCGAAAGCGAAAACAGGTGCTTTTGAGGATGGAGTTTGCAGGAAAGCAGAGAGGGCCGAATTGTCTGTGGCATTTGAAGAGGTACCAGGAGGCAGTGAGAACCAGCATTACTTTTCCCCGCTGGCACCTTTGCTGTGGCAGCAAAAGCTGGACGTTTGTCTTTTTTGCTCCTGAGGTTGCCGAAAGCGAAAACAGGTGCTTTTGAGGATGGAGTCTGCAGGAAAGCAGAGAGGGCCGAATTGTCTGGGGCATTTGAAGAGGTACCAGGAGGTAGTGAGAACCAGCATTACTTTTCCCCGCTGGCACCTTTGCTGTGGCAGCAAAAGCTGGACGTTTGTCTTTTTTGCTCCGGAGCTTGCCTAAAGCGAAAAAAGGTGCTTTTGAGGATGGAGGCCGCAGGAAAGCAGAGAGGGCCAAATTGTCTGGGGCATTTGAAAGGGTTCCAAGAGACAGTGAGAACCAGCATTACTTTTCCCCGCTGGCACCTTTGCTGTGGCAGCAAAAGCTGGACGTTTGTCTTTTTTGCTCCTGAGGCTGCCGAAAGCGAAAACAGGTGCTTTTGAGGATGGAGTCCGCAGGAAAGCAGAGAGGGCCGAATTGTCTGGGGCATTTGAAGAGGTTCCAGGAGGCACGGAGAACCAGCATTACTTTTCCCCGCTGGCACCTTTGCTGAGGCAGCAAAACCTGGACGTTTGTCTTTTTTGCTCCGGAGGTTGCCAAAAGCGAAAACAGGTGCTTTTGAGGATGGAGTCCGCAGGAAAGCAGAGAGGGCCAAATTGTCTGGGGCATTTGAAGAGGTTCCAGGAGGCAATGAGGATCAGCATTACTTTTCCCCGCTGGCACCTTTGCTGTGGCAGCAAAAGCTGGACGTTTGTCTTTTTTGCTGCGGAGGTTGCCGAAAGCGAAAACAGGTGCTTTTGAGGATGGAGTCCGCAGGAAAGCAGAGAGGGCCAAATTGTCTGTGGCATTTGAAGAGGTTCCAGGAGGCAGTGAGAACCAGCATTACTTTTCCCCGCTGGCACCTTTGCTGTGGCAGCAAAAGCTGGACGTTTGTCTTTTTTGCTCCGGAGCTTGCCGAAAGCGAAAACAGGTGCTTTTGAGGATGGAGTCCGCAGGAAAGCAGAGAGGGCCAAATTGTCTGGGGCATTTGAAAGAGTTCCAGGAGGCAGTGAGAACCAGCATTACTTTTCCCCGCTGGCACCTTTGCTGTGGCAGCAAAAGCTGGACGTTTGGCTTTTTTGCTCCGGAGGCTGACGAAAGCTAAAAAAGGTGCTTTTGAGGATGGAGTCCGCAGGAAAGCAGAGAGGGCCGAATTGTCTGGGGCATTTGAAAGAGTTCCAGGAGGCAGTGAGAACCAGCATTACTTTTCCCCGCTGGCACCTTTGCTGTGGCAGCAAAAGCTGGACGTTTGTCTTTTTTTCTGCAGAGGTTGCCGAAAGCGAAAACAGGTGCTTTTGAGGATGGAGTTTGCAGGAAAGCAGAGAGGGCCGAATTGTCTGTGGCATTTGAAGAGGTACCAGGAGGCAGTGAGAACCAGCATTACTTTTCCCCGCTGGCACCTTTGCTGTGGCAGCAAAAGCTGGACGTTTGTCTTTTTTGCTCCTGAGGTTGCCGAAAGCGAAAACAGGTGCTTTTGAGGATGGAGTCTGCAGGAAAGCAGAGAGGGCCGAATTGTCTGGGGCATTTGAAGAGGTACCAGGAGGTAGTGAGAACCAGCATTACTTTTCCCCGCTGGCACCTTTGCTGTGGCAGCAAAAGCTGGACGTTTGTCTTTTTTGCTCCGGAGCTTGCCTAAAGCGAAAAAAGGTGCTTTTGAGGATGGAGGCCGCAGGAAAGCAGAGAGGGCCAAATTGTCTGGGGCATTTGAAAGGGTTCCAAGAGACAGTGAGAACCAGCATTACTTTTCCCCGCTGGCACCTTTGCTGTGGCAGCAAAAGCTGGACGTTTGTCTTTTTTGCTCCTGAGGCTGCCGAAAGCGAAAACAGGTGCTTTTGAGGATGGAGTCCGCAGGAAAGCAGAGAGGGCCGAATTGTCTGGGGCATTTGAAAGAGTTCCAGGAGGCAGTGAGAACCAGCATTACTTTTCCCCGCTGGCACCTTTGCGGTGGCAGCAAAAGCTGGACGTTTGTCTTTTTACCACCGGAGTGCGCCGAAATTGAAAACAGGTGCTTTTGAGGATGGAGTCCGCAGGAAAGCAGAGAGGGCCAAATTGTCTGGGGCATTTGAAAGGGTTCCAGGAGGCAGTGAGAACCAGCATTACTTTTCCCCGCTGGCACCTTTGCTGTGGCAGCAAAAGCTGGACGTTTGTCTTTTTTGCTGCAGAGGTTGCCGAAAGCGAATAAGGTGCTTTTGAGGATGGAGTCCGCAGGAAAGCAGAGAGGGCCAAATTGTCTGTGGCATTTGAAGAGGTTCCAGGAGGCAGTGAGAACCAGCATTACTTTTCCCCGCTGGCACCTTTGCTGTGGAGCAAAACCTGGACGTTTGTCTTTTTTGCTCCTGAGGTTGCCAAAAGCGAAAACAGGTTCTTTTGAGGATGGAGTCCGCAGGAAAGCAGAGAGGGCCAAATTGTCTGGGGCATTTGAAGAGGTTCCAGGAGGCAATGAGGATCAGCATTACTTTTCCCCGCTGGCACCTTTGCTGTGGCAGCAAAAGCTGGACGTTTGTCTTTTTTGCTGCGGAGGTTGCCGAAAGCGAAAACAGGTGCTTTTGAGGATGGAGTCCGCAGGAAAGCAGAGAGGGCCAAATTGTCTGTGGCATTTGAAGAGTTTCCAGGAGGCAGTGAGAACCAGCATTACTTTTCCCCGCTGGCACCTTTGCTGTGGCAGCAAAAGCTGGACGTTTGTCCTTTTTGCTCCTGAGGTTGCCAAAAGCGAAAACAGGTGCTTTTGAGGATGGAGTCCGCAGGAAAGCAGAGAGGGCCAAATTGTCTGGGGCATTTGAAAGAGTTCCAGGAGGCAGTGAGAACCAGCATTACTTTTCCCCGCTGGCACCTTTGCTGTGGCAGCAAAAGCTGGACGTTTGTCTTTTTACCACC
>NW_028126648.1:0-10000 GCF_965231255.1 Vanellus vanellus
CTCTAAAGTAGCAATCCCAAACTACTGGGACTTCTTCATCCAGTTGCAAAATACAGGTTCAATAAGAGAAATGTTTTGTAACGCACAGCTTGATTGAAATCAAATTTGGGGAAAAATCCCTCTCTATGAAGGTCAGATGTATTTAATGTTTGACTAAAATTGCAAAAAGATCGGAATAATAAAAATTACATTGAATTCGAGACACAGCAAAAAAAAGTATAAAAAAGTAACTTCCCTAATAAAGCCAGTTTTGGGTTTGTGTCACTTCCTCCATGTACAGAATGTCTTAAACCTTACTAAAGCTGTCAATTAAACTTCTATTGGTTTTATTTACTTAAACAATCAACTGCAGGATTACTGAATATATATTTGTTACATTTCAATTAACATCTAAGCACTGTGCCCTTACAACAATAATAGTCATTCCAGAGATTAACATTTTATAGAGAGACCTTACTACAAAGTCAGCACATTAACTACATTCTTTTCTCAAACACAAGAGACAAATTAATATCCGCTCTATGCTGACTACCACACATAAGAGCTAGTTAATTTAACTGGAATATCTGGTAGAGTAAAAGTTAAAAAAAATAAATTACAGACTGCACTGGAATACTAACAACATTTTACAGCCCACAGTATATTTATTTCTTTATTCCCTGACTCTTATGGTCTTATTTTCTTCCCTCTATATAGAACGTTTACATCTGAGTTGGATTTGAGAGATTAGAAAGTGGCTGGAAATTTTTCATTGAAAGCGGCCAAATTCTGAAAGCCCGTTTAACTAAATATGTTTTAGAGAGCGTGGGCAGACCTGCCTGAGCATAGGGACGCACGTCAGGCTACGCAAAGTGCTTTAAGATGACAAGAATATGAAGATTAGATTCGGGTATGCACAAAACCTCATACAGGTAAATCAAATCAGCAATTAATCCCGTGCCCCATCTCTAACAGTGCCCAACACCACTTGACTCGGAGGGCCAGAACTGAGCTAACAGGCACTCGCAAAATCGAGGTGTACAGTTCTGGACCCCCAGTATAAGACAGACTCCGATAAACTGGAGCAAGTTCAGCAGAGGGCCACCAAGAAGGTCAGGCTGCTGGAGTAGGCAGTCTAAGAGAAGGAGCTGGGAACTGGGCTTGTTTAGCCTGGAGAAGAGAAAGCTTAAAGGGGTGAGACAACAGCAGCTTGGCAGTACCTACAAGAAGGCCAGCGAGAAGATGGAGCCAAGCTCCTTACTGATGTGCAGCGTGGGAAGACAAGAGACTACGGTCATAAATTAAAACAGGGGAACTTCTGACTGGATACAAAAAAAACAAATAAAACAAAAAAAATAATCACTGAGAGGATCACTGAGCAGTGCAACAAGGGCCAAGAGAGGTAGGGAAATCTCCACCCTTCCTTGAAAGGTTTTGAGATTGGACAGAGTCCTAAGCAACCTGGGCCGAATTAAACCCTGCTTTGAGCAGGAGGTTTGACTGCTGCTCTCCCAAGGTTTCTACCAACCTGAGTAAATCTGTGAGAGCAGCAGTTCTGGGCAGGCTAACCAACCGTCTGAATTCACGAGACCTTTCTTCTGAGAGCCGCCAGAAGTGAATGGGAAGAGAAAAAAAAAAAAAAAAAAAAAAATTCGGGAGAATTATAATGACCCATAGCCCAGGTTCCAGTTAATGGACTTCAAGAGCTGGTAGGGTGATTTTTTCTTTATTAACATCTTGTTTTTAATTCTTGAAATAATTAAATCTATTGTTGCAGAACTTTCTTCCATGAGTATTTCTAATTGCTTTCAGGATCTGTTTACACACAAGGCACACGTTACAACCCGTTTCAAGGAGCCTCACAATTTAATTCAACAATGCATGAGAAGTATCAGTCTTTCAGAGACATCAAACTCGCCTCATTCATTGTTGAGCTCATCTTTTTTTCTGATTAGAAACGCTTTTTTACTAATTATTTACAAACAAAGTAAGCAAAATGTAATCGAGTTTGAAATGATCACTTTGGAAGAAAGAGAGCAGAGATAAAATCCCTTCTGGATCCATAGCTGTCGATCATTTTTATCTGTTCTCTTTAAAGTTCAAATACTAAGACTAGATACAACTAAACACGTAACGCTGAGTCATTATTTAAAAATGCAATGTTAGCCCAAGAGATTATTAAGAGCATTCATAATAAATATGTTCCTTCACAGAGAGACGAGTTCCCTTTTGATATGCTTAAGGGCCCCATGTAAAGTCCTTTTACATCAGTCTTTCAACGGGTTCCGACAGGAATCATCAGACTTTTACTGAACAGTAATTACAGGCAACAATCACCTGTTCAGGTTTGGGTTTTTCCCCGCTTACAGGTCTACCCATCCATCTACCAACTGCTGTAACCAGAACGCACCTTCGGCCAAGTAAGGCAATTGCTTGCCGTTTGACTCAGCCAGGCTACGGGCAGCCACACGCGCACGCAGGATCTGGCCACGAGCAGGGTCTGGACACAGAAGCTCACGCAGGAGCGCAGTTGTTGAGGATTTGATATTGTATGCAATTTCTTATTTTGAATACATCGTTTCTCATTATGACAGTTCCAGAGAAGAAAGGTTAATAACAATAAAGGGCTGCCCTCACTTGTCTGTCAACAGTTATTAGATACTCTTCTTCTGAACATTTGAACTATATTTAACTTCACATTGTTACAAAAGTTGACTCCTCCCAAATCTTTCAACACGTTTGATTCCCTCTCATTGAAAAACAGCGCTTTCCCTCTGCTGCTGGATGCACAAGAAGAAACTAGCTTAATTTGCAGCAAAGATTAAGGTTGCATCTAAGAAACCTTTCTAACTCTAAAGGTAGTGCAACACTTGAGCAGGCAACCCAAGAGGCCTATGGAATCTCTTTCAGTGAAGATTTTTAAGATGACAAACATTTGACAAAGGTGGTCTAATTATATTTGATCTTGTCTCTGTATAAGAGAATAGAATGTCTGTCTAGTCACATCCTGCAATGATTTCTGTGATTGATGGTTTCTTTTTCAAAATTTAGCTTCTGTGCATTGTGCAAATAATACTTTTATTTCAAACCACTCCAATCACTTGCTCATTCATCAGACTATAAAGTTCGTAAACACCATAATACCTAAGCAAGAGGCAGTGCATGCCATGCAAATTCTAAACATGTCTAAAGAACTTTTATGCAATTCTAGTAAATCACAGGGCTTTTTTTCTTTTTAAAGATAAGTATACCACTCGAATTTTGCCTTACTCTCCTTTTAAAAGTGATCTAAATATGCTCCGCAGAGATTTACCATTCATGTAGAGACCAAAACAGTCCAGGAAACCTGAAAGACCGAAGTCTAAGAAAACCTAGTCACAGAAACAATGGCACTAACCGGGCTCCCTTAGTCTACTAGCTGAAGTTTGTTTTAAATGACTATGGCCTATAACTTGGCATAAACTATTTATTCCCATACAACTAATTTTCAAAAATTTTATTCAAACTAGATAATTTGGGAAGTCACTTTTCTTGCTTTGTTTTTTTTTTTTTTTTTTAATACAGCAATGGAAGTGTAATATTTACAGGGTCTGCTGTAAAACAGAAGGATTTGATATGGGAAAAGGAAACACTATGTTCACTTAAACCAGTAGAACCAGCTTTAAACTGGGTTTTTCAAAGTTGCTAAAATAAGAAACCTTCTTGAAAATGCCATAATAGAATACATTTACATGTAGTTTCAGACAACTAACAGTTGTGTGATGGAGGCAAAATAGGGCAACTTAAGAACAATATTATAAACTGAACTACGAAGTTCACTGATACTTTCAACAATACATTCAATGTTACTTTAACATATTTTTAATAGAATTTCAACTAAACAGAAAGCCTGCATCGTATATATAAACCTCCACTGGGAAAAATACTCAATTACTTTCTGCATGCATAATGACACTACATAATAATCTTAAACTCATACAAAAGGAGTTTAAGTTTTTAACTGGGGATTTAGTCACACTTCATCAGTATCATATTTACATGAGCTCAGCCAAACACAAGTGAAAGTTTTACTGTCAACTTACTTTGCATGTTCTGTTATTAATCCATACAAAGTCCATTGAGGTAGTCCCCAAGGTACAATCAGTTTTCAAATGTTGTGAAGAGTGTTTAAAATCTCGGCTAAATGGATTTGCCAAGGTATGGATTTTGTTCTATGACAAGTTTAAAGCGCGTAACACAATTAAAACCAATCTGTAGTACCAGATACCAGCTTTAAAGATGACAGAGAGGTAGCGCTGGATATTAAATATGTGAACATTATGTATCTGTATGATTTCTACATGTAAGTGTATTACACACTTGTAAATATATGCATTGTAGAAATTACATAAATAATTACTATGAATACTGTTTTATTATTATTTGAAGCTGCAAATTCCCCAAAGGCACTAATTGAGGGTGAAGCCCATCGTGCTACGTGTTGCCTAGACAACATGAACCGGGCTTTCAAGGGTTTGCTATCTAGATAGACAAGTCAGTCAAGTCTTCCCTCTCTTAATAGATTTAGACATCCTACAGATAGAAGATACAACAATGAATACGAGCACTTACGGCACGGGGCAGCATCAAAAGTCTCTGTACCATTACAAATATTTAATGTCTATTTCTATATAGCAATAGTACTTTTTAGCTCTTTAACTACTGTAAAAAGTTCCCATGTATGCATCCCTCCAATTAAAGGTCTAAAAAGTAAGTGAACATGAGCTATTCTTAAAGTCACATAAACCCGAACATTTTAAAGCCATAAACTTCCCAGCCTATTAGAAATAAAGCACATTTGTATTTTAAGAGGTTTTCCAAGTGCAAGTGTGATTTACATTGTTCAGACACTTACAGTTATTATTCATTTCCGTGAAGCAATGCCCGGGAGAATGGCTACGCATGATTCATCTTAAACTTGCGCCAGTTCGGTACTTTCTGTTTACACCTGTGTGGATGGCAGAGGTTTTGTGGTGCTTTTGTGTTTGTTTGTTTTTTTTTTCCCCCAACGCTGTATTTTCCCCTCTGAACTACCTCCACAAACACTATACCCCTTATTTCACAAATACCTGCCATTCTTACAGAATATTTGATATATTCTATGCGTTAGCCCTAGAAAATTCCATATAGTAGTCAAGAACTATCAAGGTCATTTCCTTTAGATGAGTTATGTTTTGACTGGATTTTTCAATTTTTTTACTATGGCAACATATGGCCAATCAGAGTAAGAAAATCCCATCTGTTTGCAATTGGTTTCAGCTACTATGTTTTAGTCTGCTGGTAATATTTTGCATTCTAAGCTAAGTAGGGCTTAAGCTAAATTTTTTGAAAAATAGACCTCTACAAAGGAGAAGGTTCCAAGACAGTTTTAATTCAGCAGTGATACTTCCACAACAATTTGAAGGGTTTCATTCTATACTATTATCAGAATCAAAACAATTGCATTTGTATAATATCAATAGTTCCATAAAAGATAAAAGCATGGAGGAAGTTACAGACCACCTACAACCCTAAGTGTCTTTGGTATTTATACTATAGCCCAACGCAGCATTCATTGCGTTGAGAGATCAGTAATTGCCCCAAGTTCTGATTTAAAGCATTTAGAGGAAATCGTTTATAACAAAGCATGACTGCTCTAGCACTGAAACTACATGACACTGGACTTGTCCGACCAGCTTGGAGTGAAATTCCTCTCTCATCGTGTCTCAAGAAGACTTCCTGCTAAACAAACACCTGGGTGGGGAGAGCAGCTGGAGGAACCAGGACTGCAAGCCCGGGCTACATTTATTTTTACTGGATTACTTATAATCCATACCATCGCTTCTTTCTAAAACTCTCCTATTTATATATTCTTAGAAACTTTTCGTACAACGTATCACCACTTTTAAACACAGCTAAGCTGCTTTAAGGAAAAACCCAAACCAGCAGCGACTGTATGATCAAATGTTGTATTGAATTTTTTTAAAAAGCGGCAATAGTTATTATACTTCAGCTTACGTCCACTACATGGTATATTATGTACCTCTATACCTTCTGAGGCAACTAACTGCAGTGGTAACCAAGTGGTATACCAGATGCAATGAAAGGTGACTTACGAGATTATTATACTTGGTAGGCATCAGCTAAAACAAGTTGCATATTCACAGGACAAGGAAGTCTTTAAGATTAGTGTCTGATAAGGGAGTAAATAAACCATACACCAAACAGGAATAACAACCTAAGCATTTAAGTTATTAAACCTACTGTGCATCAAATCATCTCACCACGGTATATGCTGAAAACTTTTGAAAATAAACACCTGATAAATCATTCATGCGGAGACACAGTTAAATATAAACTTATACAATGTACACAACCAAATGAAAATTTCAGGACAGATTTATTAGCTTGTGGATGTTCCTAATTATTTGAAAAACTATAGTCTTACTACCAATAGTAACAGCAATCTGTAATAAGACTCTAAATCTCAGGAAAAAAAAAAGTCACTTATTGACAAAATGAAGAATAAAAAGAGAGAGAAAATGAAACCAATCTTGTAATGTAAAACAAACATATGGTGGGTGAGGGCAGTGGTCCCCTGCATCAGCGCTGTTATCCTGTCACACCGACAAGGCTTGCTATAAGCATGAACCCAAAGATACAATGCAGAAGGCATACCAGAAGGAAGGCAGGGGAAGATTTATTGCCTTCAATTATTTTTGTTTAAAAGTTTCCTCTGGGGCACAAGCACATAATATATTGTACTTGCCATTACCTGGTGCAAATGTAAAACATACCTGAAAAACACATTTCATGCTTATAACATATTAAAACAACAAGTAAGATGTCATGGCATGAGTTTGATAGATTAACTGCCAGTTACTGATGTTGTACTATATTAGTTAACAGCAAATTAATATCATCAGGCATATTTCCTCTCTTATACCTAAAAAATATTAGTATGAAAACAGAGATTCTCATAAATTCCTATCACTAGGTTCTAGAATCGGGCTTTTAATCTAACTCGGGACAAGATAAGCAGCAATTTATACATTTGTTTGCAAACACATTATTCATAATCAAAACCTTTTCTACCCCAGTTACCTTTGCAATTTAGAGAATTTTTATACTATAAACCCCAAAACCTACATAGGTGTCCCCACGATTTTTTCACTGTGATACCGATCCTACCTGACACACACACACCCACCCTTCTACTTTATGAAGTAGCTCTTAAAAAGCATTTCAACGAATTGTACTGAGTTTACGATAACTGTCTGTACTATAAAATGAGACCAGAATCTTTCATCAACACCTTTAATTTAAATTTATGTAGCTCTGTGGATTCATTGTTACTCAAAGTAAAAATAATGGCGAGCCAGCATGTTCTTGTATAGATCTTCTATCACCACGCTTATTCACTAGATAGCCTGACCACCTGGAACCCACTCTCATCTTATTTCATTTGGTTTGGTTTGTCCTCCACAATTTTTTCAAAACAAGGAAAGCAAAGAAACAAATAGAAAGCAACTTGACACAAAAATCAGATGCAAACTGAAGTCTAAAATGTTATCGTGTTGAACATATGGCTAAGTTTGGTCTTTCATGCTTAGCATTCCACATGCTCCACTGGATGCACATTTCAATTACAGTTAATTGTAATAAGTGACACATTGCTACATGCCTTTCCCGGCTCCACCTTCAGAAAAATACCTGCAGACATATTAATTTTGGCTAAAGCACTTCAACTTCCGTTCAGATACCACTTCGAACCACACAACAAAATGAAGCTTATTTTAATATATGGTGGCCAAGTCCTGCGAACCCCAAGCCCTAACCATGAGTTGGACACATCCCCAGTCTTGCTGCAAGTCAAGCTTTCCTTAAAAGGCTCCTCTCCAGGACGGCTGTTCTTCCATATCAGATCTATATAATCTTACACTTCTCGGGTCAGAGAATACCACAGCAGTGACTAGTGGGAGGTGTCCCTGCTCGTGGCAGGGGGTTGGAACTTGATGATCTTCCAGGTCCCTTCCAACTTAAACCATTCTACGATTCTATGACTCTCTGGCATATTACCTAAGTCCAGAGTTTTAAAACTGGAGTGTACAATCCACTGCCCCTAGCGCAATGATAACCCTCACAGTTTCTAGTGATGGAAGTACATCCTTCCTTACAGCCCCAGTTTTGTGGGATTTGAGACTGCATGTCATCATGTATAACAGAAAAAGTGGACACAAGGGTTTCACTTGGATTAAAAAAAAAAAAACCAAAACAAAAAACCACAAACAAAATTCCCCAGTAAACATTGATCAACATCTCATAGTTTTTGAGAATTTGCTAGGCTTCAATCAAATTTCTCAAAGTTGACCAAGACTCCTCACATCCTGCTCACATTTACTGTCTGAATTACAAGTTTCTTTCAATCTTTTTCTACCTCTCCCTCTAAAAGAATTAATTTTCTCAATTATCAGAATACTATCGCATTGCCAGAATTAACAGGTTCAAATATAAGTTCTCCAGCAATCTCTAGTAGCAGTAGCCAGACAAGCCGGCCCTTCTCGGGGGGTAATGGCAACTACAAGTACAGTCACCCTATGCGACTGGATTAGGAGTAGCAATTCTATTTAGGCAGCCTTTGGTCAACCATATAAGCCAAGCAGCACTCCTGACCTTTGATTTATATATCAATTCCTGGTTTAGACTTCCAGATCCTTGGCTGCTATTTTGGTTCCCGTCTGGCTCCAGAGCCTTGGTTCTTGAAACACGGGCGACAGCACAATTGCCTACAACCCAACCCTTCCCATCAGTCAAAGGATTGACTACTTCTTCCTGGGAGTTCCCATTCGAAGAACTGTTTTGTCCCACACATTCACAGAGTTTTGTTCAGTTACTATTTTAAATTGGGAATCATCAAAGGTTCTTCCATCGTCCCAGGTTCTGAAGGTTTATTGTGTAGAGTTGATATGATGTGGCTGACTTCACATGCAATAAAGCATTGAATAATATGGAAATTTCAGAGCCAAAATTCATAAGTTATGCATATATCATCACATTAGTGACATGGTCCAAAGTCACAACTCCAGATTCTGAAACCTAGAAATAGTATAAAATCTACAAGAATAAATCATCCATCTCTGGTTTTCAGTTTTTTTAAGTATATTTGTATTGCTTCTTAAGTTTACTGCACAATCCTGAGTACTAGAAATATAATTTAATCAAAGAAAGCTGATGTTCATACACGCTCACACACTTCTAGGAATTAAACTGGGAACCACCCATCCACCTTACTTATCCCCATGAAGAACACTTCAGAAAATCCGGGCACTTTGTCTCCATGACATTACCAACACAAATGAAAGCAAAACAGTACCTGGGATGTTTAAAAGGAAAGAGGCACCTCTTTGAAGAGCACACTGTGCCCTACCTGCCCCTAAGCCTTTGCTATCATCACCACTGGTGATATTTCTACATTTCAGGCTTGTCTTTCAGGCTAAATTTCCACTCCATCCAAAATACAATTTATTTTAATTTTTTTTCTTACGGCTATTTTCTGTTTTCCCAGCCATCCTCCATCCTTACTGACATCTAAATTATTTCTCCAGCACTCTTCCCACTCGCAAATAAACTGTCATGTCTCTAATCTGTCTACTCCAAAACATACTGAATGGCATAGGCAGGACTGCGCAGTGGAGATCAGGAGTCTAAACTCTAACACACACCAATGGAAAAAGGCTGATTTAAGTTAATGTTAAGCACTTCAACCACAAATCGTTTGTAATATTATCTATGTATGTCATTTTATCTATCCAACCATCTATTCCAACCCCCCCTATGGCAGGGGGGTTGGAACTCGATCTTCAAGGTCCTTTCCAACCTAAACCATTCTATGATTCTATCCATAAACTTCATAATTTTAAAAAAATCATTAATAGATATAAACCCCATAGAATAGAGGTAGACCTGGGCTATGTTTTCTGTAAGTTAGTCTTTCACTGGTCTG
>NW_028126648.1:15000-18716 GCF_965231255.1 Vanellus vanellus
CATTTTAAAATTATTGTACCTTTAAAAATAAACCACGGAAGCATGTAAATGGTAGAAATCTGACACAAGTCCACTAAGCAATAATAATGCATGCTTCTACGCAAACTTTAATCTATTTCAAAGCACTTCACGAACACAAGCTAAATGTATGTAGAAGTTTTTTCCATCTACGTACTAGGAAACTGTAAGACAGAGCGCTCAAATATGTTTGGAGTCACGTACGATTTACGTGAATTCAAATGTGCTGAGGTATTGTTTTATCTGATAGCCTTATTCCTCCCCTGAAGACAGACATGGCTAAGTCTTTGTATAGCCACGCATCTTTCTATAAACACCATAAAAATCTTTAAAATCTTAGCCAATTTTTTTTATTATTATTATTATTATTTCAAGCCCTTCAGAGACGAGAAAGAACCAAATTTTTCCTTGGCTCCACTTACTTCAGGCAAAGGACTTGGCCGAATGTTTGTATTCCATCAAGAGGAAAAAACTATGAACTTAAACAATAAAAATAACCAATACCATATACAAATTACATATGGAAGAACGGTGGTAATTGTCTGTCTTTCCACCCCCCTACCTTATATTATTGCTGTATGGTTGCAATTTAAGAACTAGAAAAGTTCCCAAACTAGAATTCCTACAGTGAACCAGCCAGACATAACTGCTACAGAGAATAGCTCTGCCCACCGCATACCACAGTCTGCGTGCTCCGATATACACCACGGAGTTTAATTATGTAAATCCATAATACTATATTCACTTTCTAGAAATCAATTTTATTCTAATTCCCTAGAATGGAGGAATGTAAAGTGTGAAAAATGGCTATCACTTAGTAAACTTAGTGTCAAACTACTTGCAAGTACGCTCACTTCAAGAATAAAAGAAAAACCCAAATTACAAATGTTCTTACCTTGATTGGAGATTTATATTTTATAATAGAACAGAAATTTAAAAGAAGGGAGAGTTCACTATATAAACTTAATGATGAGAAGTTTAGATGCATCTAGTGAATAAAAGCTTTACAGCATTCGGATGCTTTAACTACTTCATTTATATTTTAATTATGTAACAAGGTACAGTGAAGTACAATTTTAAAAAAAGAGAATTGAATATAACCATTTAAACACGATGGTTAGACGCTGTCAATGAATCGTGGAGCTTTTAATTTTTCCTGCGCATGATTGCTATTCTGTTTTGATTTCACACCCACAATGGCCGAGCTATTTCCCATACTGATAACAAAGAGGGTTTTGTTACTGCTGATTGAGGGGTCAGTGGCAGCTGCACTATGTGGCTGACATAATCAGTATAAAATACTAGCTCGTAACAATGGCTGCTCATTAGAATATAAAACAATTGGAATGTTGAATCTGAAATTTCAGCAGCTGCTACTGTACGTTTTCCATAACTTTTAAGTTTGCCCTTTTAAGCATCAGCTATCAGTGCACTATCAGTGCTTCTTCACGTCCCAGACCTCATTCTCGTGATAAAAAACGTTTGCAGACTGTACAATTTCAGATGCCTGAAATGATCCAGTATAAAAATAATCCCACAAAAATGGCAATTTCCTTAATCCAAACCATTCCAGAGATGCATTTTGCAAGGCAGCTTCTCAAAGAGTTGCCCTACCGTAGCAGAGGAACAGGCTGAGGCATAAACTGAGACCGAGGAGTAGGGGCAGGACAGAAACGTTCCAGGACAGGCTCTCTTTCAAAGCC
This sequence comes from Vanellus vanellus, assembly GCF_965231255.1. Classification (NCBI taxonomy): domain Eukaryota; kingdom Metazoa; phylum Chordata; class Aves; order Charadriiformes; family Charadriidae; genus Vanellus; species Vanellus vanellus. Next base: position 16,722 of record NW_028126648.1, read on the forward strand.
GGCTTCGCCCGCAAAGATGACCTGAGTTTATATAAGCAAAACTTTACTCTGTTTTTGCATCAATAGAGCACTACTGCAAAGGAAGCAAGAAAAATGATGATGTTTTGCCACTCATAACTTCAGTACGCATTGGCCTTGTCTGATGAAAGATCACTTGATTGTCAGTACTAGGCAGGCAATAAATCACAGTGCCGGTGACTGTCTCAGCACTGTAAGAAAATTGTAACATATGTTGGGCAAGCCTAACACTAGTTTTTGGTTCCCATATTTTTTAATCTCTCTCTCTCTCTCTAAAAAAATATATTCTAAGATTATATCTATATTTTAAAGCAAATTTCAGTATAGCGGAATCCAACTAAGCCTGACAAGTAACTTAGCAGAATTTTTCTGGCAGGGAAAACGTCAGCATGAGCAGGGAGGTAGGAGACAAATTAGTGCTTCACTTATGTTATTTCTCTATTAAAAAAAAATAGCTTATGAACACCAAACTCTTCTTTCTCTCCTGTCCGCAGGTTTTCTCAGAAGGCCGCTTTTGCAGCAGCCCCCATAAGCAGACCTGCTTCCACGCACGCCTGGCAGGCTGCTCCCAGCCTCGTCCATTTTAATAGTGCAGTCCTAAAGTGGCCCAAGATTATGGGCCCAGTACCACATCTAAACGGCCATAATCTCTGGCAGCATCAGCGATAAAAACCATCCTCAACTAAGAGATCACCCTGGTAAAAGCGTTTCATATCAGATGCTATGAAATCACGTTACAATACTTAGTGGAACCTACACAACTTGTCCCTAACCCGGACCACAAAGAAAAGATAAACTTCCAGGTGGGAAAGATAACATATTCGTACACTTAGTGGCTTCCCCCCAACCGCTCTCACTCTTGCCTGCTGACCAGCTTCCTCACCCATGTCTAACGTCCTCTGACACTCGGCAAGCTCTATCAGAGGAGACAGAAATGCAGCTGTCATCAACCTACGGAAAACTTTGCAGATACTATCTATCTTCTTAGTCACTCTTCTACCGACACCTTACATGCACGAAGATGCTTCTGATTAATGAGAATTAAACTGTGGAAAGAGGAAAAAAAAGGTATTTTTGGAATTTGAAAATCGAATTGGGTAAGCACTATAAATTGTATCATGAGAATATCCAGAAGAAAGAATGGATTCGATGGTCCGGGAGCTGGCTTCGTTCCTGTGCTTTACAGGCCAGTTTCTGCATCCCTCCTTGTATTGGGTTTATGGGGCAATATACTCCTTAACTAGTTAGCAGTTACTCACGAGTTATCCCTTCTTGTTAGTGACCATGGATATCTGCATTTGTACAAGTAAACTTTTAAGTGTCTGGTACTGTAATTCAACTGGAGGAGGAAAATTCATGTCTTAAAAAAAAAAAGACGACATCAAAAGGATGCAAGTGCAAGATAGCACTCGGGGCAAACATGTATTCCTCACTAAATAGGGTCTAGTTTCACTTAAATATAGCTCTCAAGGAATTCATTAAAGACTAAATATTCAGTCCCTGGTACCTAGTGCTTTCAGCCTTAAACAACAGTGTAAGCACAGCTATGATGATAAATACACGGATGATTTTGCAATGACAACACGGCACACACTAGTTTCGATCCAGGCATCGTTTACTCTTCTTCCCAGAGTTACAAATCCTTTTTTCCATCTTTAACAAGGCCATATGTTCAGCACACAACAATATTTACAGAGTCTGCAAACAATCTAATAAGAAACGTAGAGGTAGCCTGCAAGTATTTTCACTGCATTTCACACAATTCAAGCTGCAGCGTCAGCTGAAAACAGCAAGGAACACAGCGAGGGGGAGAGAGAGGAGGAGTGAATGCATTTTTTGCCAAGTGAAAATGAACATATTCGGTGTCAAGAATAAGTTAAGACATTCAGACAGATAATTCCTGGGAGACAATTGATTCCGGCACCAGCAGAAAGCAGCAGCACAAAAGACCTTTTCCAAGGTCATCTACGGCTCTTC
>NW_028126647.1:0-41755 GCF_965231255.1 Vanellus vanellus
CTCCCAGTACCCCCCTCAGCGGGTCCCAGTGCGGTCCCAGTGCTCCCCAGTACCCCCAGGTGCCCCCACCAGTGCTCCCAGTACCCCCCCGTGCCCAAAACCAGTGCTCCCAGTGCCTTCCCAGTTCTCCCAGTGCACCCGGTTTTCCCCCTCCCCAGTGCTCCCAGTGCTCCCAGTACCCCCCTCAGCGGTCTCAGTGTGGTCCCAGTGTCCCCCCAGTGCTCCCAGTACTCCTATGTGCACCCACCACTGCTCCCAGTACCACCCTGTGCCCAAAACCAGTGCTCCCAGTGCCACCCAGTGCCTTCCCAGTTCTCCCAGTGCCCACAGTTTCCCCCTCCCCAGTGCTCCCAGTACCCCCCTCAGTGGTCTCAGTGTGGTCCCAGTGTCCCCCAGTGCTCCCAGTGCCCCCAGGTGCCCCCACCAGTCCTCCAGTGCCACCCAGTGCCTTCCCAGTTCTCCCAGTGCTCCCAGTTTCCCCACCCCTCCAGTACTCCCAGTGCTCCCAGTACCCCCCTCAGCGGTCCCAGTGCGGTCCCAGTACCCCCCAGTGCTCCCAGTACCCCCAGGTGCCCCCACCAGTGCTCCCAGTACCCCCCGTGCCCAAAACCAGTGCTCCCAGTGCCTTCCCAGTTCTCCCAGTGCACCCGGTTTCCCCCTCCCCAGTGCTCCCAGTGCTCCCAGTACCCCCTCAGCGGTCTCAGTGTGGTCCCAGTGTCCCCCCAGTGCTCCCAGTACTCCTATGTGCACCCACCACTGCTCCCAGTACCACCCTGTGCCCAAAACCAGTGCTCCCAGTGCCACCCAGTGCCTTCCCAGTTCTCCCAGTGCCCACAGTTTCCCCTCCCCAGTGCTCCCAGTACCCCCCTCAGTGGTCTCAGTGTGGTCCCAGTGTCCCCCAGTGCTCCCAGTGCCCCCAGGTGCCCCCACCAGTCCTCCCAGTGCCACCCAGTGCCTTCCCAGTTCTCCCAGTGCTCCCAGTTTCCCCACCCCTCCAGTACTCCCAGTGCTCCCAGTACCCCCCTCAGCGGTCCCAGTGCGGTCCCAGTACCCCCAGTGCTCCCAGTACCCCCAGGTGACCCCACCAGTGCTCCCAGTACCCCCCCGTGCCCAAAACCAGTGCTCCCAGTGCCTTCCCAGTTCTCCCAGTGCCCCCAGTTTTCCCCTCCCCAGTGCTCCCAGTGCTCCCAGTACCCCCCTCAGCGGTCCCAGTGCGGTCCCAGTGCCCCCCACTGCTCCCAGTACCCCCACGTCCCCCCACCAGTGCTCCCAGTGCCCCCAGGTCCCCCACCAGTGCTCCCAGTGCCACCCAGTGCCTTCCCAGTTCTCCCAGTGCTCCCAGTTTCCCCACCCTCCAGTACTCCCAGTGCTCCCAGTACCCTCCTCAGCGGTCCCAGTGCGGTCCCAGTGCCCCCCCCAGTGCTCCCAGTACCCCCCCGTGCCCAAACCAGTGCTCCCAGTGCCTTCCCAGTTCTCCAAGTGCCCCCAGTTTCCCCCTCCCCAGTGCTCCCAGTGCTCCCAGTACTCCCCTCAGTGGTCCCAGTGCGGTCCCAGTGCCCCCCAGTGCTCCCAGTGCAACCCAGTGCCTTCCCAGTGTTCCCAGTGCCCCCAGTTTTCCGCCTTCCCAGTGCACCCAGTGCTCCCAGTACCCCCTCAGCCCAGTGCGGTCCCAGTGCCCCCCCCCCCAGTGCTCCCAGTACCTCTAGATGCACTCACCAGTGCTCCCAGTACCCCCCCGTGCCCAAAACCAGTGCTCCCAGTGCCAACCAGTGCCTTTCCAGTGTTCGCAGTGCCCCCACTTTTCCCCCTTCCCATTGCACCCAGTGCACCCAGTGCTCCCAGTTTCCCCCCACCCCCAGTGCTCCCAGTTCTCCCAGTTCCCCCCACCAGTGCTCCCAGTACCCCCCAGTGCCTCCCCAGATCTCCCAGTTCCCCCACCAGTGCTCCCAGTACCCCCCTCAGCGGTCCCAGTGCGGTCCCAGTGCCCCCCAGTGCTCCCAGTATCCCCAGTTCCCCCCCAGTACTCCCAGTGCTCCCAGTACCCCCCTCAGCGGTCCCAGTGCGGTCCCAGTGCTCCCAGTACCCCTCGGTGCCCCCACCAGTGCTCCCAGTGCCATCCAGTGCCTTTCCAGTGTTCCCAGTGCTCCCAGTTCCCCCACCCCTGGTGCTCCCAGTGCTCCCAGTTCCCCCCACCAGTGCTCCCAGTACCCCCAGTGCACCCAGTGCTCCCAGTACCCGCCTCAGCGGTCCCAGTGCGGTCCCAGTGCCCTCCAGTGCTCCCCCAGTATCCCCAGTTCCCCCCAGTACTCCCAGTGCTCCCAGTACCCCCTCAGCGTTCGCAGTTCGGTCCCAGTGCTCCCAGTACCCCTCGGTGCCCCCACCAGTGCTCCCAGTGCCACCCAGTGCCTTTCCAGTGTTCTCAGTGCTCCCAGTTCCCCCACCCCCAGTGCTCCCAGTTCCCCCCACCAGTGCTCCAGTACCCCCCTCGGTGTTCGCAGTTCGGTCCCAGTGCTCCCAGTACCCCTCGGTGCCCCCACCAGTGCTCCCAGTGCTCCCAGTTCCCCCCACCAGTGCTCCCAGTACCCCCCAGTGCCTCCCCAGATCTCCCAGTTCCCCCCCCAGTGCTCCCAGTACCCCCAGTGCCCCCCCACCGCCCCTTCCCCCATCCCCCCTCCCCACTCCCCCCTTCAGTGCCCTCCCCCAGTCCCCCCCAGTGCCACCAGTGCCCCCCCTTCCTCCCCCAGTGCCCTCACCCCCTCCCCCAGTCCCCCCAGTGCCACCAGTGCCCCCCCAACCCCTCTTTCCCCCCTCCCCCCACTTCCCCCATCTCCCCTCCCCCACTCCCCCCTTCAGTGCCCTCCCCCCCTCCCCCAGTCCCCCCCAGTGCCCCCCTTCCTCCCCCCAGTTCCCTCCCCCTCCCCACTCTCCCCCAGTGCCACCAGTGCCCCCCAGTGCCCCCCCCAACCCCCTCTTCCCCCCCTCCCCCCACTTCCCTCTATCCCCTCTCCCCCACTCCCCCCCAGTGCCCCCAGTGCCCCCCTTGCCCCCCAGTCCCCCCTCCCCCATCCCCCCTCCCCCACTGCCCCCCAGTGCCCTCCCCCCCCAGTCACCCCCAGTGCCACCAGTGCCCCCGCATCCCCACCCCCTTTCCCCCCATTCCCCCCTCCCCCCACTTCCCCCTATCCCCCCCTCCCCCACTCCCCCCTTCGTGCCCTCCCCCCCTCCCCCAGTCCCCCCCAGTGCTCCCAGTGCCCCTCCCTTCCTCCCCCCAGTGACCTCACCCCCCTCCCCCACTCCCCCCCAGTGCCACCAGTGCCCCCCAGTGCCCCCCCACCCCAACCCCCTCTTCCCCCACTCCCCCCACTTCCCTCTATCCCCCCTCCCCCAGTCCCCCCCAGTCCCCCCAGTGCCCCCCTTTCCCCCCCACTCCCCCCTCCCCCCCATCCCCCATCCCCCCTCCCCCACTCCCCCCCAGTGCCCTCCCCCCAGTCCCCCCCAGTGCCCCCCAGTGCCCCCCCATCCCCACCCCCACCCCCTCTTTCCCCCCATTCCCCCCCTCCCCCCACTTCCCCCTATCCCCCCCTCCCCCCCTCCCCCCCTCAGTGCCCTCACACCCCACCCCACCCCTTCCCCCAGTTCCCCCAGTGCCCCCAGTTCCCCCGCCCCGGGGCGGGGCCGTCGCTCCCATAAAGCCGCCGCGGCCCCACGACCCCCCCCCGGGTCCAGTTCACACCATGAGCAGCGCAGCGGAGCCCCGCGGGGACAGGAAGGTAACGGCGGCGGGAACGGACCAGTGCCGACCAGTTCAGCCCAGTTTGGGTTTGGCACGGCTCAGCCCAGTTTAGCCCAATTTGGGTTCGGTTCCGATCAGCCCAGTTTGGGTTTGGCATGGCTCAGCCCAGTTTGGACCAGTTCAGCCCAGTTTGGGTTTGGCACGGCTGAGCCCAGTTTGGCCCAGTTCAGCCCAGTTTGGGTTTGGCACGGCTGAGCCCAGTTTGGCCCAGTTCAGCCCAGTTTGGGTTTGGCACAGCTCAGCCCAGTTTGGCCCAGTTCAGCCCAGTTTGGGTTTGGCACAGCTCAGCCCAGTTTGGCCCAGTTTAGTCCAGTTAGGGTTTGGTTCCGATGTTTGGGTTTGGCACAGCTGAGCCCAGTTCAGCCCAGTTCAGCCCAGTTTGGGTTTGGGCCTGATCATCCCAGTTTGGGTTTGGCACAGCTCAGCCCAGTTTGCCCCAGTTCAGCCCAGTTTGGGTTTGGCTCAGTTCAGCCCAGTTTGGGTTTGGCACAGCTCAGCCCAGTTTGGCCCAGTTCAGCCCAGTTTGGGTTTGGCATGGCTAAGGCCAGTTTGGCACAGCTCAGCCCAGTTTGGCCCAGTTCAGCCCAGTTTGGGTTTGGCACAGCTCAGCCCAGTTTGGGTTTGGCACAGCTCAGCCCGGTTTGGCACAGCTCAGCCCAGTTTAGCCCAGTTTGGGTTTAGTCCCGATCAGCCCAGTTTGGGTTTGGCATGGCTGAGCCCAGTTTGGCCCAGTTCAGCCCAGTTTGGGTTTGGCTCAGTTCAGCCCAGTTTGGGTTTGGCACAGCTCAGCCCAGTTTGCCCCAGTTCAGCCCAGTTTGGGTTTGGCACGGCTGAGCCCAGTTTGGCCCAGTTCAGCCCAGTTTGGGTTTGGCACGGCTCAGCCAGTTTGGCTCAGTTCAGCCCAGTTTGGGTTTGGCACGGCTGAGCCCAGTTTGGCCCAGTTCAGCCCAGTTTGGGTTTGGCACAGCTCAGCCCAGTTTGGCCCTGTTCAGCCCAGTTTGGGTTTGGCACGGCTCAGCCCAGTTTGGCCCAGTTCAGCCCAGTTTGGGTTTGGCACAGCTCAGCCCAGTTTGGCCCAGTTCAGCCCAGTTTGGGTTTGGCACAGCTCAGCCCAGTTTGGGTTTGGCTCAGTTCAGCCCAGTTTGGGTTTGGCACGGCTCAGCCCAGTTTAGCCCAGTTTGGGTTCGGTTCCGATCAGCCCAGTTTGGGTTTGGCATGGCTCAGCCCAGTTTGGCCCAGTTCAGCCCAGTTTGGGTTTGGCACGGCTGAGCCCAGTTTGGCACAGCTCAGCCCAGTTTGGCCCAGTTCAGCCCAGTTTGGGTTTGGCACGGCTCAGCCCAGTTTGGCCCTGTTCAGCCCAGTTTGGGTTTGGCATGGCTCAGCCCAGTTTGGCCCAGTTCAGCCCAGTTTGGGTTTGGCACGGCTCAGCCCAGTTTGGCCCTGTTCAGCCCAGTTTGGGTTTGGCACAGCTCAGCCCAGTTTGGCCAGTTCAGCCCAGTTTGGGTTTGGCACAGCTGAGCCCAGTTTGGCCCAGTTCAGCCCAGTTTGGGTTTGGCACAGCTCAGCCCAGTTTGGGTTTGGCATGGCTCAGCCCAGTTTGGCCCAGTTCAGCCCAGTTTGGGTTTGGCTCAGTTCAGCCCAGTTTGGGTTTGGCACGGCTCAGCCCAGTTTAGCCCAGTTTGGGTTCGGTTCCGATCAGCCCAGTTTGGGTTTGGCATGGCTCAGCCCAGTTTGGCCCAGTTCAGCCCAGTTTGGGTTTAGCCCAGTTCAGCCCAGTGGGGGGTTGGCCCAGTTCAGCCCAGTTTAGCCCAGTTCAGCCCAGTTTAGCCCAGTTCAGCCCAGTTTGGGTTTGTCTTGTATCAGCTTGGTTCGGCCCAGTTCGGCCCAGTTCAGCCCAGTTTGGCCCAGTTCGGCCCAGTTTGGGTTTGGCCTGGCTCAGCCTAGTTTGGCTTTAGCCCAGTTCAGCCCAGTGGGCGTTTGACCCAGTTCAGCCCAGTTTAACCCAGTTCAGCTCAGTTTGGGTTTGGCCCGGCTCGGCCCAGTTTGGCCCAGTTTGGCCCCGGCCTCACCCAGTTTGGCCCCGGCAGCTCCTGAAGCCGCTGATGGAGAAGCGTCGCCGCGACCGCATGAACCGCAGCCTCGACCGCCTCCGCCTGCTGCTGCTCGCCGCCACCCGCGACGAGGTGAGGCTCTGTCGCGACTATCGCGGCTCTGTCGCGACTATCGCGCCCCTGTCGCGGCTCCGGCGCGCGACTATCGCGGCTCGCGCCCCGCTAGCACACCCAGCGCAGCACAATCGCGGCTCTGTCGCGCCCTCTACAGGTCTGTCACAGCTATTACGGCTCTTCACAGCTCTCTCGGTTGTGACAATCGTGACTGTCACGACTATTTAGGCTCTGTGAGGGCTCTGCTGTGACTATCACGGCTCTGTTGCAGCGCTGTCATTGTGCTGTCGTGACTCTCATGGCTCTGACGCGGCTCTGTCGTGACTATCGTGGCTCTGTCGTGCCTCTACTGCAACTCTATTGTGATACTATCACAGCTCCGTCGTGGCTCTGTCGTGATACTGTCGTGATTATTGCAGCTCTATCACAGCTCTGCGATGACCTTCGGGACTCTGTTGGGCTCTGTCGCGGCTTTCTCATGCAACTATCGCAACTATCGCGACAGTTCTGGCTCTGTTGTGACTTTCACAGCTGTAGCTGGGCTCTGTCGTGACTCTCAGGGCACTATCAGGACACTATTAGGACATTCTGGGGGCTCTATCGGGACACTATCGGGGCTCTATCGCGACATTCTTGGGGCACTATCATGGCGCTATCGGGACACTACTGGGACACGATCATGCCTCTATCGGGACATACTCGGGGCTCTATCGGGATATTCTTGGGGCACTGTCATGCCACTATCGTGCCTCTATCGGGACATTCTGGGGGCTCTATCATGACACTATCGGGGGGGCTCTATTGGGACACTCTATCAGGACACTATCGGGGCTCTATCGGGACACTCTATCGGGACACTATTGGGACACTCTATCGGGACACTATCGGGGCTCTATTGGGACATTCTGGGGGCTCTATCACGACACTATCGGGGCTCTATTGGGACACTATCAGGGCTCTATCGGGACACTCTGTCAGGACACTATCGGGGTTCTATCGGGACACTGTCGGGGCTCTATCGCGACATTCTTGGGGCACTATCATGGCGCTATCGGGACACTATTGGGACACGATCATGCCTCTATCGGGACATATTCGGGGCTCTATCGGGACATTTTCGGGGCTCTATCGGGACACTATTGGGGCTCTATCGGGACACTCTATCAGGACACTATCGGGGCTCTATCGGGACACTATCGGGGCTCTATCGGGACATTTTCGGGGCTCTATCGGGACACTATTGGGGCTCTATCGGGACACTCTATCAGGACACTATCGGGGCTCTATCGGGACACTATCGGGGCTCTATCGGGACATTTTCGGGGCTCTATCGGGACACTATCGGGGCTCTATCGCGACATTCTTGGGGCACTATCATGGCGCTATCGGGGCTCTATCGGGACACGATCATGCCTCTATCGGGCCACTATCGGGGCTCTATCGCGACATTCTTGGGGCACTATCATGGCGCTATCGGGGCTCTATCGGGACACGATCATGCCTCTATCGGGACACTATCGGGGCTCTATCGCGACATTCTTGGGGCACGCCCTCGCGGTTCGTGTGACGTGTGTCCCCGTTTGTGTCCGTCTGTCCGTGTCCCCCCCCCCCCCTTCCCTTCCCCTCCCCCCACCCCGTGTCTCTCTCTCTCTCTCTCTCCCCTCCCCCCCCCTCCCCCCCCCCCCCTCCAGCGCTTCCGGAACCCAAAGGTGGAGAAGGCCGAAATCCTACAGAAAACGGTGCAGTTCCTGCGGGCGCAGCCGCGCTCAGGTCCGTGCCTCAGTTTCCCCCTCCCCCCCCCTCCCCGCCCCCCAACCCCCCCCCAACCCTGCCCGGGGGGGGGTGGGGGATGGGACTCGGGGCCGGGTGGTGGTGGGGGGGGGGGGGGGCGATGGCGGCCGCGGCGGTGGTGGTCACCCTCTTTTTTTTCGGCACAGAGCCCACGGGGACGGCGGAGCTCTTCCTGCGGCGTTACCGTAGCGGCTACCGGGAGTGCTTGGCTCGTGCCGCCCGCTTCCTGCAGGCCCTTCAGCCTGAACCTCCGTCTCCCGGCCCGGGTCTCATGGCCGTTTGCCACCCGCCGTTGGCCACCGACATCCCCGGGGCCTCCGGCCGCCATGGATCGCCCACCTCGAGGGTGGGGCCCGGCTGCCCCGGTTACCACGGTTACGGGCCCGGTTACCACAACTTCGGGCCTACTCCGGGGCCTAGTCTGAGGCCTACTCACAGGCCTGACTGCGGCCTTCCTTACCGCCCCGGTTGCCCCGGCAATGGCGCCGGTTGCCCCGGCGACGCCACCTGTTGCCCCAGCGATGGCTCTTGTTGCCCTGATGACAGCCCCGGTTGCCGTGGCGACAGGTCTAGGTGTCCCGGTTACCACGGTTACGGGCCCGGTTACCACAACTTCGGGCCTACTCCGGGGCCTAGTCTGAGGCCTACTCACAGGCCTGACTGCGGCCTTCCTTACCGCCCCGGTTGCCCCGGCAATGGCGCCGGTTGCCCCGGCGACGCCACCTGTTGCCCCGGCGATGGCTCTTGTTGCCCTGATGATAGCCCCGGTTGCCGTGGCGACAGGTCTAGGTGTCCCGGTTACCACGGTTACCGGCCTGGTTTGCGGCCTAGTTTCGGGCCTACTTTCGGGCCTAGTTGTAGGCCCAGCCCGGGACCTCGGCACAGGCCCGCTGGCGGCCACCAGGACTCATGGCGGCGCTGCGACAAAGAGGAGGCGCCGGGGGAAGGCGGGGGGCTGCCGGGGCCGCCCCCCCATGTCTGGAGACCTTGGCCCTGAGCCGCGGACACACGGCCATGGGGAGCCCCGGGACGGAGACGGGGACGGGGGAGGGTGGTGGCAATGTCTTCCTTCCTCACCCCCTCACTGGGAGGGTGTTTGGGGGGTGGGGGGGGCGGGGAACTGGGGGGACTGGGAGGAATGGGGGGACTGGTATACTGGGAGGATGGCCCTTTTTAAGTGCTGGGAGTAAACTGGTATACTGGGAGGAAGGTGGGTTTTTTAACTGGTATACTGCGAGGATGATGGTTAGTCACTTGTATACTGGGAAAATGTTGGTTTTTTTTTAAACTGGTATACTGGGAGAATGCTTTTTTTTTTTTTTTAACTGGTATGCTGGGAGGAAGACTGCTTTTTCGCTGGTATACTGGGAGAATGCTTTTTTTTTTTTAACTGGTATGCTGGGAGGAAGACTGCTTTTTCGCTGGTATACTGGGAGAATGCTTTTTTTTTTTTTTTTTTAACTGGTATGCTGGGAGGAAGGCCCCTTTTCACTGGTGTGCTGGGAGACCAGAGTTTTTTCACTGGTGTACTGGGAGGACCGAGCTTTATTGCTGGTATACTGGGAGGACGTGGGAGTTTTAACTGGTGTACTGGAAGGAAGGCACTTTTTCACCAGTGTACTGGGAGGACAAGGCTCTTACTGGTGGAGGGGCTTTTCTGGTACGCTGGGACGACTGGGTTTTCTTTTCCAGTAGTATACAGCAATATGTTTTTTTTAACTAGTATACTGGGAGGACAGGTGGTTTTAACTGGTATACTGGGAAGAAGGGGACTTTTCCTCAGTAGACTGGGAGGATGGTGGCTATTCGCTATTATACTGGGAAGATGGCAGTTTTTAACTGGTATACTGGGAGGATGGGGAGGTTTACTGGTATACTGGGAGGAAGGTGGGTTTTGCACTGGTATACTGGGAGGGCGAGGGATTTCCCCAGCTCCGGACCTTCCCCTGTTTTACCCCAGACCTGTGTTAATCCAGTTTTCCACGAGGTGGTCACTCGCCCTCAAATTGAGGGTTTCTGCCCCAAAACACAGCCCTAGGTCCTGGAGGCCCAGTTTGGGGGAGGGGGACCCTTCATCCTCCCTGAGAGGGGGATGATCTGAATCCTGGCCAGAAACTGGGAGGACTGGGAATGGCTCCGGGTGGCATTGTAGGGGGAGGGGGCTTGAGGCTCCTGGGGCTGGTTTTGGGGTGAAAGGGTGGAGCTTTTGGGGTCCGTTAACACTTTCTTCTCAGTACAGGTGGAGCGTTGGCGTCCCGGCCAGCCCCAGATCCCAAATTGGGGGGGGTAAAAAGGGGGTGGGAAAAGGGGGGTGTGTGTGGGGGGAAACATCTTTTTGTTTGTTGTTGTTGTTGATGTTAAAACCTTTTTTTTTTTTTTTTTTTTTTTTTTTCCCCCCCTTCCTGTACCCGATTTGTGTCTCCTTCCCCCCTTTTTTTTTCCTGTATTTCTCGGGGGGGAGACGGGACACGGGACCCCCCCCAAAAAATATAAATCAAGTACAGAATGTGTTGCATCGGGTGTGTCCTGACTTCTTCTGGCGGCGGTGGGGGTGTGAGGGCTGTGAGACGCTGAGGAAGACCCCCCCCCCCTTCCCCCACCCCCCCACTTTCCAAGGCCTGGCCCTGAGGGGGGGGAGGGGGTCGTTGGTGGGAGATTCCCTACAGGGTGGGGGGTGGGGGGGGGGTCTCTCTATGGGTCTGGGATGTCTGGGGTCAGGTGAACGGGGGTGTCCCTATAGGGCAGCCCAGGGATGGGTTATGTAGAGGACTTGTAGGACGCTATGGAGAAAGGTGTCTGGGAGGGGTTCCTGTGGAGCGGGGGTGTGCGGGGCCCATATGGAAGGACCCTATGGGGCAGGAAGCCCTGGGTTGCCCTTTGAGTCCTCTCCTTCCCTACTTTTCACTTCTTTCTCTCCATCTTTTTCTTCCGGAAGGTGAGGGACCCCCGGGGCGCTGGTTGGTTCCACACCCCAGGAGGTGAGGGATCCAGGGGAAGGAAGTTCCCGTGAAAGGTCACGGTAACTGGGAGAAGTTCCTGAAGACTGGGAGAGAGCAAATATCGCTCCTGTCTTCAAACCGGGCATGGAGGAGGATCCAGACTGGTCAGGTGGTGGGGAACGGTCGGCGTGGACTGATGAGGGGCAAATTGTGCTTAACCCACCTGCTGACCTTCCACAAGGAGGTGACTGACTTGGGCGGACCAGGGGAGAGCAGGCGGTGGGGTTTACGGTGACTTCAATGGCTGAAAGGTCAGGCCCAGAAGGTTGGGCTCGACGTCCAGCTGGAGACCAGTCCCTAGAGGTGTATCCCAGGCGGTGGATACCGGAGCAAAACCTGTAACATCTTCAGTAATGATCCGGATGACGGGGTTGCCGTGGACCTTCGGCAAGTTCGGAGATGACGCCAAACTGGGAGGAGTGGCCACTACACCAGAGGGTGGTGTTGTCACCCAGAGGGACCTCGATGGGCTGGAGAAACGGGAACCTCGTGAAGTTCAAGGAGAGATAATGAAAAGTCCTTCTCTTGGGGAGGAACAACCCCCCCCAGGCACCAGTAAGGACTGGGGGCCGCCCAGCTGGAAAGCGACTTCACTGAGCAGAACCTTGGGGTTGTGGTGGACATCAAGTTGAACGTGAGTCAACCGTGTGCCCTCGCGGCGAAGAACGCTGTCCTGGGTTGCATCGGGCAGAACTTTGCCGGTTGGTCAAGGGAGGCGATGCTCCTCCTCTGCTTGGCACTGGTAAGGCCACGCCTGGAGTGTCGTATCCAGTTCGGGGCTCCCCAGTACAAGAGAGAGACACACGGACGTAACCAGAAAGGGGGAAGGGGACACATAGGCCGAAGGGTTGTGAAGATGACGAAGGCTCTGGAGCACCTCTCATGAGAGGAGAGGCTGAGGGAACCTGGAGAAGAAGAGGCTCATGGGGGAATCTCATCCACGTGCGTAAACAAAACCGCCATATATCCCAAATCTTTACGGTCCTCTCGGTTGCACCTCCTCTGTCGGGTACAAGGTTCAGGTTGCTCTTCTCCAATGCTGTTCCCGGAAGTTTCCCTCTGACCCGCCCATTAATCCCTGAGACCTTCGATCCCTCTTATTGGGTCCGTTATCGTTGGTCAATCAAATCTGTGGCCCCGGGGTGGTTTTTATCGCTTCTCCCTTTAATTATTATCCCCTTTCGTAGTCCGAAAAAGTCCACCATCCCAACGTCCTACCGAAGCTCCTACCCCGAACCCAACGCCACAAACCCAACTCCTGGTCCTGGTCCCAGGGAGTGGTGGGGTCTGTGGGTCACATGTTAGTCCTGGTCCCAGGGGGCGGTGGGGTCTGTGGGTCACATGTTAGTCCTGGTCCCAGGGGGTGGTGGGGTCTGTGGGTCACCCATTAGTCCTGGTCCCAGGGAGCAGTGGGGTGTGTGGGTCACCCCTTAGTCCTGGTCCCAGGGGGCGGTGGGGTCTGTGGATCACCCGTTAGTCCTGGTCCCAGGGGGTGGTGGGGTCTGTGGGTCACCCCTTAGTCCTGGTCCCAGGGAGCGGTGGGGTCCGTGGGTCACCCGTTAGTCCTGGTCCCAGGGGGCGGTGGGGTCTGTGGATCACCCGTTAGTCCTGGTCCCAGGGGGCGGTGGGGTCTGTGGGTCACCCGTTAGTCCTGGTCCCAGGGAGTGGTGGGGTCTGTGGGTCACCCCTTAGTCCTGGTCCCAGGGGGCGGTGGGGTCTGTGGGTCACCCGTTAGTCCTTTCCCAGGGGGCGGTGGGGTCCGTGGGTCACCCGTTAGTCCTGGTCCCAGGGAGCGGTGGGGTCTGTGGGTCACCCGTTAGTCCTGGTCCCAGGGAGCGGTGGGGTCTGTGGGTCACCCGTTAGTCCTGGTCCCAGGGAGCGGTGGGGTCTGTGGGTCACCCCTTAGTCCTGGTCCCAGGGGGCGGTGGGATCTGTGGGTCACATGTTAGTCCTGGTCCCAGGGGGTGGTGGGGTCTGTGGGTCACCCGTTAGTCCTGGTCCCAGGGGGCGGTGGAGGCCGTGGGTCACCCGTTAGTCCTGGTCCCAGGGGGCGGTGGGGTCTGTGGGTCACCCCTTAGTCCTGGTCCCAGGGGGCGGTGGAGTCTGTGGGTCACCCGTTAGTCCTGGTCCCAGGGGGCAGTGGAGACCGTGGGTCACCTGTCCTTGTCCTGATCCCAGGGGGCGGTGGGGTCTGTGGGTCACCCGTTAGTCCTGGTCCCAGGGGGCGGTGGGGTCTGTGGGTCACCCGTTAGTCCTGGTCCCAGGGGGCGGTGGAGACCGTGGGTCACCCCTTAGTCCTGGTCCCAGGGGGCGGTGGGGTCTGTGGGTCACCCGATAGTCCTGGTCCCAGGGGGCGGTGGGGTCTGTGGGTCACCCGATAGTCCTGGTCCCAGGGGGTGGTGGGATCTGTGGGTCACCCCTTAGTCCTGGTCCCAGGGGGCGGTGGAGACCGTGGGTCACCCATTAGTCCTTTCCCAGGGGGCGGTGGAGACCGTGGGTCACCCGTTAGTCCTGGTCCCAGGGGGCGGTGGGGTCTGTGGGTCACCCGTTAGTCCTGGTCCCAGGGGGCGGTGGGGTCTGTGGGTCACCCGTTAGTCCTGGTCCCAGGGGGCGGTGGGGTCTGTGGGTCACCCGTTAGTCCTGGTCCCAGGGGGCGGTGGGGTCTGTGGGTCACCCGTTAGTCCTGGTCCCAGGGGGCGACGGAGACCGTGGGGCAGCAGGTCTGGGTTGGACTCAAGGTGTCCAAACTACCTGGTGGGGAGTGGTTTCCGGGCTGGTAGTTGGGTCCCCTCCATGCCCGGGTTCCAGGGAAGCAGTGGGGTCTGTGGGGCAAAGCAGGGGCACCCTGGATCCTCTGGGAGAGGTGGTGGTGGGTCTGTCTGGGACCTCTGGGTCCCCCGGGGAACCGTGCAGACTATGGGTTAGAGGTTGAGAACCCGAGATGCCCATGGAGCAACGGGGTCTGTGGGGAAGGACCGGGCTATCAAGAAGATATGGGTCTCAGGGAGGAGCGGAAGTTGGGGGGCGGAGCAGGTGTCCCCAGACAAGCGTATCCTAAAGAGCGGAGGCGTCTGCGGTAGCCGCCGCGAACGGCGTGGTTGTGTTGGCGCCCGCCGCGGGCCACGAATTTCAGCGCGTGCGTGGACAACGCTACGGGCTACACCGTCAACCGGCCAGAAGGATTATTTCCCCGAATCACAGAATAGCTGAGGTTGGATGGGACCTCCGGAGGTCGTTTGTTCCAACATCTCTACTCGAGCAAGGCCGGCTGGAGCCGGTGACCCAGGATCGTGTCCTGATGGCTTTTTAATATCGCCGAGATGGGAGACACCACAACCTCTCCGGACGACCTGCACCAGCGCTCGGTTACCCTCACGCTTAATGAAGCGTTTCCCGATGATCCGGGGGGGAGGGGGGGAACTTCTTGGCTTTCGGTTTGTGCCCGGTGCTTCTGGTCCTGGTCCTGAGTACCGTTGAAGAGAACTTCACTCCATCTCCAGGCTGGTTGCGGAGGGGTTGGGCTAGATGACCTTTAGAGGTCCCTTCCAACCCAAAATGTTCTCTGATCTCTGGTTGAGGTCCAAGAGAGCACCTCTCCTCCTTGGCTCCTCTCTCACTTGGAGGAGGAGGAATCATAGAACCAATCATAGGGTCGGAAGGGACCTCTGGAGGTCATCTAATCCAACCCCCCCCCTCCCCCCCCATGCCAGAGCAGGGCCACCTTAGAGCAGGTTGCACAAGAACCCGTCCAGGCGGGGTTTGGAATGTCTCCAGAGATGGAGATTCCACCACCTGCCCCGGGGCGGCCTGTGCCAGCGCTCTGTCACCCTCGAGGTAAAGAAGTTCCTCCTCCTCATGTTTAGGTGGAACTTCTTATGCTTCAAGTTTGTGCCCGTTCCCTCTTGTCCCGAGGAAGTCGTCAACAAGGTTCACCAGGAACCTCCAGATTTAGGAAGGGAGAATCGTTTTGGTTGGCAAAGACCCTTAAGCTCACGGAATCCAACGGTAACCCCAACACTGCCGAAACCACCGCTAAACCCAACGCATCACGTCTGCCCGTCTTCTAAATACCTCCCAGGAACG
This sequence comes from Vanellus vanellus, assembly GCF_965231255.1. Classification (NCBI taxonomy): domain Eukaryota; kingdom Metazoa; phylum Chordata; class Aves; order Charadriiformes; family Charadriidae; genus Vanellus; species Vanellus vanellus. The sequence goes on from NW_028126647.1 coordinate 14,832, forward strand.
GTGACTCCGCCGCACCCCCCCCCCCCCCCCCGGGGCAGCCTGTGGGGGTGTTTGATAACCCTTTCGGCGAAGAAATTATTCCTAATATCCATCCTGAACCTCTCCTGGTGTAACTTGGAGGCCATTTCCTCTCGGCCTATCGCCTGGTCCACGGGAGGAGAGACCAACTCCTCCACCTCACTACAACCTCCTTTCACGGAGCCGTAGAGAGCGATAACGTCTCTCCCGTGAACCTCCTTTTTTTCCCCAGACCGAACAGCCCCAGTTCCCTCAGCCGTTCCTCATGAGCTTCGGGCTCCAGACCCCTCACCAGCTCCGTTGCTCTTCTCAGGGTGGTCAAAGTCCCCCGTGAGGACCACGGCCTACGATGTGAAGCTGTTCCTCTCTGTCTGTAGAGGGCCTCAGCCCCACGTTCTTCCCCATCTGTGGCTGACGCCCACCGTAACGCCGCTGTCACCCGTCCTCGTTTTCATCCTAACCCAACCCTCAGTTGGTTCCTCACCCATCTCCATGGAGAAGCTCCGTAGAGGGCGAACCTTCCGGTCTTTCCCCAAAAAGGGCGAATCCTTCTGTCGCACCACCCCAGTCCCGGCATCCATCCCACCGCGGCGCCGTCATCTCCCCAAATCCGCAGATCCACAGCCGGGGATGAATTTTCCAACCCCACACGGTTATTTTTTCCAATTTGGAGGAGTCCTCCAGTCAACGTCTCCATCCGTCAGCTAGAAAAGCCGGGTTCGGATCGTTTCCTCGCGGGAAGCTTTTCCACATTTTCGAATATTCCATAAGCAAATATTCCTAATGCAGCCCCTCCCCTCCCCCAAAAAAAAAAAAAAAATAAATGACATCGTAGATTTTGGTCACGTCACGGCGTCGCCCACGTTTTTATCTGTGCCCGAGGTGTGCGCAGTCACGGAGAAAATAAAGAAATTTTTAACGGATTTCATGATTTCATTTCGTTTCATGGCCGCGAGAGGAGGTGACGCGTTTTTGGCAAGAGGGAAAATTCGGCTTTTGGGAGACGTATCGAAAAATAGCACTTACGCGTTTGCAGACGTAAGCAACTGCTCTCCCTTCATGAGCGTGGGTCAAACCATCATCAAACTGGTTTCCCCACCACCCGACTCCGCCCCAGTTTCTGTTTATACTTTCTCCGGCAATAAAAAAAGGTTATTTATTTATCTTTTTGTTTCTTTTTTTTTTTTTTTTTTTTTGGTTGGTTGTCACAGGCCGTAATATAACATTCACGTTCTCAAGTCGTGTCTCAGGTCCTCGTGCGACCTTGACCGCCATCTGCTCCTCCGCTGACAGCGCCGTCTCCAGCGGTGACCGCCGCCTTTACCGCCGCGTGCCACGTCGGTGCCACGCCGAACGGCGAAACTCGTGTTCCTCCTTCGACCCCAACCGGCGCAGGGTTTGGTCGCCAACGCGGTCACGGCGTTGGCCGTGACTCCAACTAACAAAGACGAGTCAAAAAAAAAAACCAAAAAACCAAAGAAAACCACCAAATTTGACTTTCGGGCCGCGGTCCTTCTTTCCGCGCTGCTTTGGACGTGGCTCAAAAAGTGTTATTTTGGCCCATTTTTAACCAGATGGATGAAGGTCTGTCCAGGTCCTACAATAGCTCGGAGCTCCTATGGGTAGGAGATGAGATAAGATATTTGAAAAAGATTTTGAAAATGAATTTTAAACACTTCGTTTTTTGGCTTTTTGGTTTTTTTTTTTTCAAATTTTGTTTTTCCCTGGGCGCGCCCTCCTCGGCCGGCAAATGTCACCAAAAGGGCGATTTCTTGGCTTAAATTGTTGTTGGGGAATGAAATACTCCTGGTTTCGGATGCCCCCAGCCCCCTTCTTCAGGTTGAGTGCGACCGGGGGTTCCGCCGAACCCGCTGGGGGGGGGGGGGGAAGTTGGGGGGCTGCCGTTTATTCGCGTGGGGAATAAAGAAAATAAAATAAAAATAAAAATAAAAATAAAAATAAAAATAAAAATAAAAATAAAAATAAATAAAAAAAATTTTAAAAATAAATAAAAATAAAAATAAAAATAAAAATAAAAATAAAAATAAAAATAAAAATAAAAATAAAAATAAAAAAAAAATAAAAATAAAAATAAAAATAAAAATAAAAAAAATAAAAATAAAAATAAAAATAAAAAAATAAAAATAAAAATAAAAATAAATAAAAATAAAAATAAAAACAAAAATAATAAAAAAAAAAAAAATAAAAATAAAAATAAAAATAAAAAAATAAAAATAAAAATAAAAATAAAAATAAAAATAAAAATAAAAATAAAAATAAAAAAAATAAAAATAAAAATAAAAATAAAAATAAATAAAAATAAAAATAAAAAAAAAATAAAAAAAAATAAAATAAAAATAAAAATAAAAATAAAAATAAAAATAAATAAAAATAAAAATAAAAATAAAAATAAAAATAAAAATAATAATGAAAATAATAATGAAAATAAAAATAATAATAACAATAATAATAATAATAATAACAATAATAATAACAACAACAACAATAATAATAATAATAATAATAATAATAATAATAATAATAATAATAATAATAATAATAAAACCAAAACCCAACCCAACTGGAAGATGTCTTCGGTGTCAGCAGCTTCGTTTCGTAATTGGGTAATTAAGCAAACGAAAACACGTGGGAGCTTTTGGCCGTAGGTCGACGCGTTCTTTATCCGGGGCGGAGTCCCGGACTCCGACCTCTGTCTCAGGCGGCTCTGCACGTTTTCCGCTTTTAACGGAAAAATGTAAAATTCACCCCCGAAAAGCGCCCGCCCCGCCCCCGCCCGGATTAGCGGCGGAGAATCATTCCTCTTTTCCTTCCTCTGTTTTTTTTTTTTTGTTTTTTTTTTTTTTGTTTTGTGGTTTTTTTTGTTTTTTGGGGGTGGGGGGGGGAGTTTCGGGCTTTGCCTTTTCAAAGGGAAATGATTCGGCAAACGGGATTTTTCCATTTCTCACATTTATTTGTTAACTTTTTTCCTTTCCTCCCCCTTGCGCGGCCGTTCCGTTGGTTCGGGGGAGGGGGAAAGAGGCGGATTTTGGGGGGGTGGGCACGTTGTTGCCAGTGGCTGATTTTGATTTGGGGGCGGAAGTTGGATCTGGGGAGGACTCAGGACCTTTTGCTGAGTCGGAATCGATTTTATTACTTTCGGGGATTTGCCCGAATTCCCTCGTTGTCAAATTCCTGATTTTCAGGACATCTTTGGCTCTTAATTCCTGCAAGAACATCCCCCAACCCCCACCCCCCACCTTGATTTTGTCACGTTTTCACTCGTTTTCGCAATTTCCCCCCCAGTTTCATTCCGGCAGTCGGATTCGGCGGCGGCCGAAATCCTGAGCGAAATTCGCGGGAGCGGTAAACGCGAAGACGGGGAAAGAGCCATTTTTGGCGCGGGAGAACGTTGCGGAATCAGCGAAACGAAGCTGTAAATCTACCCCCCCCCCCCCCCCCCCCCCGAACTCAACCAAACGAGGCGTCATTGGCGGACTTCGTTAGCTAACGAGGCGCCCGGCTGATAACAGGCCGGAATAAAAGGTGGATTTACGGCCGAGGACAGAGGTTGGAGACGGAGGGCAGAAGGGCCGTAAGGTACGGGGTTTAACGATCCTCGTTTTTTTATTCGTTATTTTTTAGAAATTTATTAGAAATTTTAGAAAGGGGAAATTTTAGAAATGGGAAATTTTAGAAATGGGAAATTTTAGAAATGGGAAATTTTAGAAATGAGAAATTTTAGAAATGGGATATTTTAGAAATGAGAAATTTTAGAAATGAGAAATTTTAGAAATGAGAAATTTTAGAAATGGGATATTTTAGAAATGAGAAATTTTAGAAATGAGAAATTTTAGAAATGAGAAATTTTAGAAATGAGAAATTTTAGAAATGAGAAATTCGCTGCCGGCGAAAAAGGTTTATAAACCCGACGTCTTTCTTTTGAATGTGGAAATCCGCGGGGGAGGAAGGAAGGGAAAACGGAACGTTTTGGGGGGGGGGGGGGGGGGGAGCTCAGGGCAATAAAAGCAATAATATAAATATAAATGATATAGAGATAAATATCTGTAAGTATAAAAGTATAAGTATAAGTATAAGTGTAAGTGTAAGTATAAGTATAAATATAAATATAAATATAAATAAATATAAATATAAATATAAATATAAATATAAATATAAATATAAATATAAATATAAATAAATATAAATATATATAAATTTAAATGTAAATATAAATGTAAATGAGAATATAAATATATAATTTTAAATGTAAGTATAAATGTAAATGAAAATATAAATATAAGTATAAAAATAAAAATAAAAATAAGTATAAAAATAAAAATAAAAATAAAAATAGAAATAAAAATAAAAATAAAAATAAAAATAGAAATAAAAATAGAAATAGAAATAAAAATAAAAATAAGAATGAAAATAAAAATAAAAATAAAAATAAGAATAAAAATAGAAATAGAAATAAAAATAAAAATAAGAATAAAAATAAAAATAAAAATAAAAATAAAAATAAGAATAAAAATAAAAATAAAAATAAAAATAAAAATAGAAATAGAAATAGAAATAGAAATAAGAATAAAAATAAAAATAAAAATAGAAATAGAAATAGAAATAGAAATAGAAATAGAAATAAAAATAAGAATAAAAATAAAAATAAAAATAAAAATAAGAATAAAAATAGAAATAAAAATAAAAATAATAATAAAAATAAAAATAGAAATAGAAATAGAAATAAAAATAAGAATAAAAATAAAAATAGAAATAAAATAAAAATAAAAATAAGAATAAAAATAAAAATAAAAATAAGAATAAAAATAGAAATAGAAATAAAAATAGAAATAGAAATAGAAATAAAAATAAGAATAAAAATAAAAATAGAAATAGAAATAAAAATAAAAATAAAAATAAGAATAAAAATAAAAATAAAAATAAAAATAAGAATAAAAATAAAAATAAAAATAAAAATAAAAATAGAAATAGAAATAGAAATAGAAATAAGAATAAAAATAAAAATAAAAATAGAAATAGAAATAGAAATAGAAATAGAAATAGAAATAAAAATAAGAATAAAAATAAAAATAAAAATAAAAATAAGAATAAAAATAGAAATAAAAATAAAAATAATAATAAAAATAAAAATAAAAATAGAAATAGAAATAGAAATAAAAATAAGAATAAAAATAAAAATAGAAATAAAATAAAAATAAAAATAAGAATAAAAATAAAAATAAAAATAAGAATAAAAATAGAAATAGAAATAAAAATAGAAATAGAAATAGAAATAAAAATAAGAATAAAAATAAAAATAGAAATAGAAATAAAAATAAAAATAAAAATAAGAATAAAAATAGAAATAGAAATAAAAATAAAAATAAAAATAAAAATAAGAATAAAAATAAAAATAAAAATAAAAATAGAAATAAAATTAAGAATAAAAATAAAAATAAAATAACATTTAAATAAAAAAATTTAAAATTAGAATTAAAATGAAAATAAAAAGAAATATATATTTGACAATAGTACAGGACAAACCCCTGTATACACCCAGTGCCGTAATTAGATTATAATTAGCATATTAATTCAATTATTATTGATGATGCAAAGTAATAACGCTTTAACGCGTATCCTTTATTACTAACGCTCACTGTCACCCGTATCGTTGCTACTTCAGGGCTTTCCCCCCCCAAAACGAACGTTCGTTTTCGGGCTCGAGAATTCCTTCGCTGCGAGAGGCACTCGCAGAGCCACTCTCTTCTTTAGCGGTTAAAATGTTGGGTTTTTTTTGGTGTTTTTTTTTTTTTTTTTTTCCCCATTCCTCTTGGTTTTTGGGGGCGCGCAAAGTTAAGCCGTTCGTTTTGCCGACAACTTTTTTTCTTCTCTTTTACAAACTCATTCTGTTAATAGCTTTTTTTTTTTTTTTTTAAATTTAATTTATTTAAAAAATTTTAATTTATTTAAAAAATAAAATTTAAATTTTTAAAAATTTAATTTATTAAAGGCATTTGGTATCCTCCTTTATCCTATTTATCCAATCGTTGGAAAATAATAGAAAACCGGCGAAATTCCAATGTACCGATCGGTTCGTTTTTCGTTCTGGAGTTTGCGTCGACTGAAAAGGCCCCCCCCAAAAAAAAAAAAAAATCCAAAAAAAAAATCAAAACTCGCCAAAAAACATCAGCTGAGAGTACTGCTTTGCGCCTCCTTAAAAAGAAACACCTCCTTCATGACTAACGACATCAGCGATGTCACCGAAATTCTTCCAAATTGAATTGAATTGAATTTGAAATTTGAATTATTGCCCCTCCCCCCCCCGTGCGTGACGCGCGATGTCAGATTTTAATCTTTCCACGACTTTCCCCAAATTCTCGGTTGCCGTTTTCTCACCCCATGGCCTTTTCCCGCTTGGCAGATGGCCAAGAAATTCAGCAATTTGGAAATTACGTTCGCCGTCCTCTTCTGCTCGGTGGTGGCCGTGGCTTGTGTCCTCATCGGGGTTTTGGCCACGAGGGAAACCGGGTCCAAAAGCGACGGTAAGGGTTAAGAAATATACGGGTTTTGGGGTAAAACGGGATCAAGTTTTGGCCGGGGAGTTTGAATTTAAAAAAAAATAAAAGAGGTGAGAGGAGAGGGGGGGGGGGAGGGGGAGATTTATTATGGATTTAAATTATCACAACATAATCAAATCGTATTAAAACGTCAATATAATGTATAACATTATGGATTTAAATTATCACAATATAATCAAATCGTATTAAAATGTCAATGTAATGTATAACATTATGGATTTAAATAGTATAAAATTATGACAATATAATCAAATCATATTAAAATGTCACAATATAATCAAATCGTATTAAAATGTCAATATAATGTATAACATTATGGATTTAAATAGTATAAAATTATCACAATATAATCAAATCGTATTAAAACGTCAATGTAATGTATAACATTATGGATTTAAATAGTATAAAATTATGACAATATAATCAAATCATATTAAAATGTCACAATATAATCAAATCGTATTAAAATGTCAATATAATGTATAACATTATGGATTTAAATAGTATAAAATTATCACAATATAATCAAATCGTATTAAAACGTCAATATAATGTATAACATTATGGATTTAAATAGTATAAAATTATGACAATATAATCAAATCGTATTAAAACGTCAATATAATGTATAACATTATGGATTTGAATAGTACAAAATTATCACAACATAATCAAATCGTATTAAAATGTCACAATATAATCAAATCGTATTAAAACGTCAATATACTGTATAACATTATGGATTTAAATAGTATAAAATTCTCACAATATAATCAAATCCTATTAAAATGTCAATATAATGTATAACATTATGGATTTAAATTATCACAATATAATCAAATCCTATTAAAATGTCAATATAATGTATAACATTATGGATTTAAATAGTATAAAATTATCACAATATAATCAAATCGTATTAAAACGTCAATATAATGTGTAACATTATGGATTTGAATAGTAGAGAATTATCACAATATAATCAAATCGTATTAAAATGTCGATATAATGTGTAACATTATGGATTTGAATAGTAGAGAATTATCACAACATAATCAAATCATATTAAAATGTCAATGTAATGTATAACATTATGGATTTAAATAGTATAGAATTATCACAATATAATCAAATCGTATTAAAACGTCAATACAATATAATAATAGAATAGAAAAATATTTAGAAGAATATATAACAATATAATAAGTAATATGTAAAATAGACATTAAAATAGACATTTTGGTAAAAAATTACGTGTGGAAATATGCAAGACAAAAATAGATTTATATCTAATATATACATATATAATAAATTAGTTAAAAATACGTCGATCACGTATAATTATATATAATATGTTATATATATTATACATGATACATGATATAATATAATATATATAATATAATATATAATATATAATATATAATATATAATATATAATATATAATATATAATATATAATATATAATATATAATATATAATATATAATACATAATATATAATACATAATACATAACATATAACATATAATATATGATACATAATATATAATATGTAATATATAATATATAATATATAATATATAATATATAACACACAATATATAATATATAACACACAATATAATATATAACACACAATATAATATATAATATATAATATATAATATATAATATATAATATATAATATATAATATATAATATATAATATATAATATATAATATATAATATATAATATATAAAATAGAACATAGAATATAGAATATTATATTAATAATAGAACTTATTTATGTAAAATAACTATTAAAAATATATTTTGGTAAAAAACCACATATAAAAATATATAGTACAGAGAAATAGACTTACACATATGTATAATAAATTAGATAAAAATACATATATAGTGCATATTTTATGACTTATCGATAGAAAATAGGTATTATAATATGCATTTGGATAAAAAGCATATAGAAAAATGTAGAATTCATAAAACCAGATTCAAATTATATCCCCCCCCCCCCCCCCCAAACCTCCTTTGAATTCGTTGGTGAATGGGCAAAAGAGGAGGATTTCCTTATTTTTGGTAATTTAAAGCATCACTTCGAAGCCGGAAGGAAAAGCTTTGTTACGCCACAACCAAAGCGCTAAACCCTAAAAACCGGGAAGAGTTTTACTCGTTCGTTATACCGAACTGCTTGGAGACACTCTGGGGTCTCAAATTGGGGGCAAAACGAAGGTTTTTTCCATCTTTAATTTGGCGAAGTTGCGGGCGGTTTTACAAACCGAGGCAGATGAGGTTTGTTGGAAGTGGTCGGAGGTTTCTGAGAGGGTGAGGAATGATTCGGAAGTGGGGAAGGCGGGGTGGGGGTTGGGGGGAGGAGGAAATTGTTAAAAGGGTATCAAACGCTACTAATAAGACGAAGAATTGAAATTTTGAAACGACAAAGATGAATCTCTTAATTTCTCTGCCTCCTAGAATATGCCCCAAACTGTCCGGACCTGGAAATAACCGAACGCATCGACTGCATCCCCGACCAAATCGCCACCAAGGTCTGAAAACATAAGAAAAAGGAGGAAAAAAAAATAATAATTATTATTTTTTTTTTTAGCCTAAAAGCGACAGGATAAATTACTCCCACTTAACAGCAAAAGAAACGACCCTGTTTATACCAAAATAGGGTTTTCTTAACCGTTTTTCAAACGGAAACCGCCTGAGTATAGGTTTCGGTGAAGCGCTGCCACCGATAGTCCCCAATTTGATCAATTTTGGCCCGTTCGCAAGCGGGATTTTTCTCCTCGGGGGAGCGCAATGCCCGTCCTGTCGGCGGGGAAGAAAATGGGGCCAAATCCAACCAAGCGGGAAATATTTGTTTTATATTTTTGTTGCGGCGTGATGTCACGGCGCTGGGTGGGAGTCTGAGGCCACAGCTCTGACGATGGATTTCGTCTTTAATTAGTTCCCGGGAGCCGATGGCTGAGGTTAAATATTAACTCGTCGTTGAATCTTGGCACTAAAGTTATAATGTCATATAAGTGTTAAATTATTAACCTGAAATTTCATATTAGTATTAAAATTATAACTTAAAATGAGCATTAAATGATTGAGTTATAATTCAATACTAGTTATAATGTAATAAGAGCGTTAAATTATTAAATTATAATTTAACGTTATTAATAAGGCTATAATGCAATACGAGCATTAAATTATTAACGTATCATTAATATTATTATTAAGGTTATAATTTAAGATGAGCTTTAAATTATTGAGTTATAAATGAATATTGGTATTAAGTTTACAACGTCATATGAACCTTGAACTTTTAAGTTAACAATTAATATTATTATGGTTATAATGTAATATGAGCATTAAATTATAGTTTAATATTAATATTACAGTTATAATTTGAGTATTAAATTATTACTTTATCCTTTAATATTATTATTAAGGTCAACGGTTAATACGAGCTTTGAATTATTAAGTTATTATTTAATATCAGTATTAAGGTTATAATTTAATATGAGCATTAAATTATTAACTTATCATTTGATATAAATTTTAAGCATATAATTTAATATGAGCGTTAAATTATTAACTTATCATTTGATATAAACTTTAAGCGTATAATTTAATATGAGCGTTAAATTATTAAGTTCGAATTTATCGTTAGCATTAAATATCTCTGCAATTGAGAATAAAAGCGGAGACGCTTTGCGTGGGGCGGGAAATGAGTTTAATTAATCCCTTTATTTACTTTATGTATTTATTTATGTATGATATTTACCTATTGTATTTATTGCTTGATTTTATTCATTTGTGTCCTTGTTTATTATTGTTATTGTTGTTATTATTAGAATATTATTATAATAGCAATAATACGTAAATTAAAAAAAAAATTCTCATTTAGCTGCTCTATAAGTATATAAAATAGATACATAATAAATATTATTGAATATGACACAATATAAGTTGATGCGATATGATAGAATAGGATATGAAACAATATAATACATTAAATAGAATATATATGATATTATATATGTAAGTATTTTTTTGGGTGGACTTTGCTCCTTTCTTGGTGCCGGACGTGAAGATATTGACTATAAAACTATAAAAGCACAAACTATAAAAGCTTTAAATATATATATTTAAAAGTATTTTTATATGTATAAGTATATATTAAAAAAATTAGCTATATAGAAGTATATATAGTTACATATAAACAGATATAAAATATATATAAATAGATAATAAATAGTACATAGATTACAAATAGTAAATATAATTAATATTCTAGAATACAATAGAATATATTATAGCATATTATAGCAGATTACAGCATATTATCTTTTTAGAGCTATTGTAGACAGATATTTTCATTAATATAAAACTTATATGTATTTGGAATAGTCCAATACCACAATATAGTTGATTATATATGTATATTAGATATATAAAAATATATTTAATATATGTGTATTATATGTATAGGTATGTATTTTAGCTATAATATAGAACATATATATAATATATAATATAATGCACAATATGTAATATGTAATTGTAAATTGTAAAACGTATAATACACAATATGTAATATGTAATGCCTACGCCCTGTGACCCACGGCCTGTTCCTATGACCTGTGACCTATGACCTGTGACCCATGGCCTGTGGCCTGTTGCCTATGGCCTGTGGCTACTCCCTGTGACCCATGGCCTGTGGCCTATGGCCTATGGCTTGTGGCCTATGACCTGTGACCCATTGCCTGTGGCCTATGACCTGTGGCCTGTTGCCTATGGCCTGTGGCTACTCCCTGTGACCCATGACCTGTGACCTGTGGCTACTCCCTGTGACCCATGGCCTGTGGCCTATGACCTGTGGCCTGTGGCCTACGCCCTGTGGCTACTCCCTGTGACCCATTGCCTGTGACCCATGACCTGTGACCCATGACCTGTGGCCTATGACCTGTGGCCTGTGGCCTACGCCCTGTGGCCTACACCCTGTGGCCTATGCCCTGTGACCCATCGCCTATGGCTTATGACCTGTGGCCTGTTACCTATGGCCTGTGGCTACTCCCTGTGACCCATTGCCTGTGACCCATGACCTGTGACCTGTGGCTACTCCCTGTGACTCATGGCCTGTGGCCTATGGCCTATGGCTTGTGGCCTATGACCTGTGGCCTGTTACCTATGGCCTGTGGCTACTCCCTGTGACCTGTGGCTTGTGGCCTACGCCCTGTGACCCATGGCCTGTGGCCTATGACCTGTGGCCTGTAACCTATGGCCTGTGGCTAGTCCCTGTGACCTGTGGCCTGTGGCCTATGACCTGTGGCCTGTTACCTATGGCCTGTGGCTACTTCCTGTGACCTATGACCTGTGACCTACGCCCTGTGACCCATGGCCTGTGGCCTACGCCCTGTGACCCATTGCCTGTGGCCTGTGACCTGTGACCTATGACCTGTGACCTACGCCCTGTGACCCATGGCCTGTGGCTACTCCCTGTGACCTGTGGCCTGTGGCCTATGACCTGTGGCCTGTTGCCTATGGCCTGTGGCCTACGCCCTGTGACCCATGGCCTGTGGCCTATGACCTGTGGCCTGTGGCCTATGACCTGTGGCCTACACCCTGTGACCTACGCCCTGTGACCCATGGCCTGTGGCCTATGACCTGTGGCCTGTTGCCTATGGCCTGTGGCTACTCCCTGTGACCCATGACCTGTGACCTGTGGCTACTCCCTGTGACCCATGGCCTGTGGCCTATGACCTGTGGCCTGTGGCCTACGCCCTGTGGCCTACACCCTGTGACCTATGCCCTGTGACCCATCGCCTATGGCTTATGACCTGTGGCCTGTTACCTATGGCCTGTGGCTACTCCCTGTGACCCATTGCCTGTGACCCATGACCTGTGACCTGTGGCTACTCCCTGTGACTCATGGCCTGTGGCCTATGGCCTATGGCTTGTGGCCTATGACCTGTGGCCTGTTACCTATGGCCTGTGGCTACTCCCTGTGACCTGTGGCTTGTGGCCTACGCCCTGTGACCCATGGCCTGTGGCCTATGACCTGTGGCCTGTAACCTATGGCCTGTGGCTAGTCCCTGTGACCTGTGGCCTGTGGCCTATGACCTGTGGCCTGTTACCTATGGCCTGTGGCTACTTCCTGTGACCTATGACCTGTGACCTACGCCCTGTGACCCATGGCCTGTGGCCTACGCCCTGTGACCCATTGCCTGTGGCCTGTGACCTGTGACCTATGACCTGTGACCTACGCCCTGTGACCCATGGCCTGTGGCTACTCCCTGTGACCTGTGGCCTGTGGCCTATGACCTGTGGCCTGTTACCTATGGCCTGTGGCTACTCCCTGTGACCTGTGGCTTGTGGCCTACGCCCTGTGACCCATGGCCTGTGGCCTATGACCTGTGGCCTGTAACCTATGGCCTGTGGCTAGTCCCTGTGACCTGTGGCCTGTGGCCTATGACCTGTGGCCTGTTACCTATGGCCTGTGGCTACTTCCTGTGACCTATGACCTGTGACCTACGCCCTGTGACCCATGGCCTGTGGCCTACGCCCTGTGACCCATTGCCTGTGGCCTGTGACCTGTGACCTATGACCTGTGACCTACGCCCAGTGACCCATGGCCTGTGGCTACTCCCTGTGACCTGTGGCCTGTGGCCTATGACCTGTGGCCTGTGGCCTATGACCTGTGGCCTACACCCTGTGACCTACGCCCTGTGACCCATGGCCTGTGGCCTATGACCTGTGGCTACTCCCTGTGACCCATGACCTGTGACCTGTGGCTACTCCCTGTGACCCATGGCCTGTGGCCTATGACCTGTGGCCTGTGGCCTACGCCCTGTGGCTACTCCCTGTGACCCATTGCCTGTGACCCATGACCTGTGACCCATGACCTGTGGCCTATGACCTGTGGCCTGTTGCCTATGGCCTGTGGCTACTCCCTGTGACCCATGACCTGTGACCTGTGGCTACTCCCTGTGACCCATGGCCTGTGGCCTATGACCTGTGGCCTGTGGCCTACGCCCTGTGGCTACTCCCTGTGACCCATTGCCTGTGACCCATGACCTGTGACCCATGACCTGTGGCCTATGACCTGTGGCCTGTTGCCTATGGCCTGTGGCTACTCCCTGTGACCCATGACCTGTGACCTGTGGCTACTCCCTGTGACCCATGGCCTGTGGCCTATGACCTGTGGCCTGTGGCCTACGCCCTGTGGCTACTCCCTGTGACCCATTGCCTGTGACCCATGACCTGTGACCCATGACCTGTGGCCTATGACCTGTGGCCTGTGGCCTACGCCCTGTGGCCTACACCCTGTGACCTATGCCCTGTGACCCATCGCCTATGGCTTATGACCTGTGGCCTGTTACCTATGGCCTGTGGCTACTCCCTGTGACCCATTGCCTGTGACCCATGACCTGTGACCTGTGGCTACTCCCTGTGACTCATGGCCTGTGGCCTATGGCCTATGGCTTGTGGCCTATGACCTGTGGCCTGTTACCTATGGCCTGTGGCTACTCCCTGTGACCTGTGGCTTGTGGCCTACGCCCTGTGACCCATGGCCTGTGGCCTATGACCTGTGGCCTGTAACCTATGGCCTGTGGCTAGTCCCTGTGACCTGTGGCCTGTGGCCTATGACCTGTGGCCTGTTACCTATGGCCTGTGGCTACTTCCTGTGACCTATGACCTGTGACCTACGCCCTGTGACCCATGGCCTGTGGCCTACGCCCTGTGACCCATTGCCTGTGGCCTGTGACCTGTGACCTATGACCTGTGACCTACGCCCTGTGACCCATGGCCTGTGGCTACTCCCTGTGACCTGTGGCCTGTGGCCTATGACCTGTGGCCTGTGGCCTATGACCTGTGGCCTACACCCTGTGACCTACGCCCTGTGACCCATGGCCTGTGGCCTATGACCTGTGGCCTGTTGCCTATGGCCTGTGGCTACTCCCTGTGACCCATGACCTGTGACCTGTGGCTACTCCCTGTGACCCATGGCCTGTGGCCTATGACCTGTGGCCTGTGGCCTACGCCCTGTGGCTACTCCCTGTGACCCATTGCCTGTGACCCATGACCTGTGACCCATGACCTGTGGCCTATGACCTGTGGCCTGTGGCCTACGCCCTGTGGCCTACACCCTGTGACCTATGCCCTGTGACCCATCGCCTATGGCTTATGACCTGTGGCCTGTTACCTATGGCCTGTGGCTACTCCCTGTGACCCATGGCCTGTGGCCTATGACCTGTGGCCTGTGGCCTACGCCCTGTGGCTACTCCCTGTGACCCATGGCCTGTGACCTATGACCTGTGACCTACGCCCTGTGACCCATGGCCTGTGGCCTATGACCTGTGGACTGTTACCTATGGCCTGTGGCCTACGCCCTGTGGCTACTCCCTGTGACCCATGGCCTGTGACCCATGACCTGTGACCCATGACCTGTGACCTACGCCCCGTGACCCATGGCCTGTGGCCCGTGGCCTATGAACTACGGCCTGCGCCCCCGGCGCCTGTGGCCTATAACCTCTCCTCCATTATTTCTTCACGTGCCCCACGTCGCCCCTTCGGTGACACCGCTCTCTACCCCTCCCCCCCCTCTCCCTCCCCCCCCCCAGGCGCTGTGCGGGCACCGCGGCTGCTGCTGGAGCCCCCACGCCGAGAGCGGCCCCTGGTGCTTCTTCCCCCGCGGGTGCGGGTACCGCCTGAACGGCCCCCTCCGCCCCTCCCCCCAGGGTAGGTGCCCCCCATCCCCCACCTCCTCCTTCGCCACTTCCGTTCTCTCTCCGCAGCTCCGACGCGCTCCGCCTCTGCCTTTGGTTTGCTTAACCGCCCCTTTTCCTTCCTTTGGCTTTTACCGATTTCGCCTTTCTTGCTCTTTTTTCTTTCTTTCTGCTTTCCTCCGCCCGCGTTTTGCTTCATTTCCGCTTCCCTCTGGTTTTATTTTACTTTCGTTGGACTTTATTTCCTTCTCTTTCCCTTTGTTTCATTTCTGTTGGACTTGAGTTTGATTTTGCTTTACTTTCTTTCCATTTTGCTCTATTTCGACTTTCTGTGATTTGTATTTTGCTTCATTGCGCCTTTCCTTTGTTTTTATTTTACTTTATTTTGACTTTGTTTATTCCTGTTTTACTTTATTCGCATTTTTATTTCACTTTCTTTCTATTTTACTTTATTTCTACTTTCCTTTCATTTTATTTTACTTTTTTAAAATTTTACTTATTTCTATTTTCTTTGCATTTTTATTTCACTTCATTTCTATTTACTTTATTTCTGCTTTCCTCCACTTGTATTTTACTTTATTGGTAGTTTCCTTTATTTTTGTTTTATTTTACTTTATTTTTATTTTACTTTCTTTTTATTTTACTTTATTTTTATTTTACTTTATTTTTACTTTATTTTATTTTTACTTTATTTTTACTTTACTTTATTTTTACTTTACTTTATTTTTACTTTTATTTATTTCTACTTCCCTCAACTCGTATTTTACTTTATTGCTACTTTCCCTTATTTTTATTTTATTTTAACTTACTTTATTTTTACTTTATTTTTACTTTTATTTATTTCTACTTTCCTCAACTCGTATTTTACTTTATTGCTGGTTTCCCTTATTTTTATTTTAACTTACTTTATTTTCACTTTTATTTATTTCTACTTTCCTCAACTCATATTTTACTTTATTGCTAGTTTCCCTTATTTTTATTTTATTTTAACTTACTTTATTTTTACTTTATTTTTACTTTATTTTTACTTTTATTTATTTCTACTTCCCTCAACTCGTATTTTACTTTATTGCTACTTTCCCTTATTTTTATTTTATTTTAACTTACTTTATTTTTACTTTACTTTATTTTTACTTGTATTTATTTCTACTTTCCTCGATTTGTATTTTACTTTATTGCTAGTTTCCTTTATTTTTATTTTCTTTTAATTCACTTTATTTTTATTTTACTTTATTTTAACTTTAATTTTACTTTATTTTTACTTTATTTTTACTTTGTTTTTACTTTATTTTTACTTTAATTTTACTTTATTTTAATTTTACTTTATTTTAACTTTAATTTTACTTTATTTTAATTTTACTTTATATGAATTTGCTTTGTTTTAATTGTACTTTCTTTCAATTTGACTTTATTTTCCCTTTTTTTTTTTTTTTTTTTTTTTTGGCCTTTCCTTTCTGCTTATTTCACTCCGTTTCCCTTCCCTCTGGTCAGGCTTCCAGGGGACGCTGGAGCGGCTTCCCTCCCCGTCGCTTTTCGGGCAGGATCTCCCCACGGTGCTGCTGACGGGGGAATACCAGACCTCCACCCGCTTCCGCTTCAAGGTGAGTCTCCTCCCGCCGCCGGCCCCTTCCCACCCCCCGGTTCAAATTTGCCCACTGGCCCTGGGAAGTGTTAAAAAAAAGTATTAATTTCTAAATTTCGAAATTCAGTCTTTTATTCTTTAAACCCGCGCAGCTCACTGATCCGGAATCGCGAAGGTTTGAAGTCCCCCATCAGCACGTGCGACCTTTCAGCGGCCCGGCGGCCTCCAACTTAAAATATAAAGTTGATGTCCAAGAAAATCCCTTCGGCATCAAGGTGATCAGAGCAAGCAATGGAAAAGTACTGTGAGTAAATTTGGGGCTTTTTATCCCTAAATTTGGGATGCCAGCTGTTTTCTTTGAAGACCAGCGTGGAGTTAGGGGCCCCCTCGGGCTTTTGAGCGGTTTCTTCTCTTCTTCTGTTGGATAAGCAGGATGGAAGGACTCTTTCCACGAAGAATTTGGGAGATGGGGAGGTCCGTCTCACCAGTTTTTGGGTTTTGCCATCTTCTTCTGATGGATAAGCAGGATGGAAGGACTCTTACTATAGAAATTTGGGAGATTGGGAGGTCTACCTCACCAGGGTTGGGTTCTGCCATGTTCTTCTGATGGATAAGCAGGATGGAAGGACTCTTCCTACAAAAAATTTGGGAGATGGGGAGGTCTATCTTACCAGGGTTGGGTTTTGCCGTCTTCTTCTGATGGATAAGCAGGATGGAAGGACCCTTTCCACGTAGAATTTGGGAGATGGGGAGGTCTGTCTCACCAGGGTTGGGTTTTGCCATCTTCTTCTGATGGATAAGCAGGATGGAAGGACTCTTCCTACAAAAAATTTGGGAGATTGGGAGGTCTACCTCACCAGGGTTGGGTTCTGCCATCTTCTTCTGATGGATAAGCAGGATGGAAGGACCCTTTCCACGTAGAATTTGGGAGATGGGGAGGTCAGTCTCACCAGTTTTTGGGTTTTGCCATCTTCTTCTGATGGATAAGCAGGATGGAAGGACTCTTCCTATAAAAATTTGGGAGATTGGGAGGTCTACCTCACCAGGGTTGGGTTCTGCCATCTTCTTCTGATGGATAAGCAGGATGGAAGGACTCTTCCTATAAAAATTTGGGAGATTGGGAGGTCCGTCTCACCAGGGTTGGGTTCTGCCATGTTCTTCTGATGGATAAGCAGGATGGAAGGACCCTTTCCACCTGGAATTTAGGAGATGGGGAGGTCTACCTCACCAGGGTTGGGTTCTGCCGTCTTCTTCTGATGGATAAGCAGGATGGAAGGACTCTTCCTACAAAAAATTTGGGAGATTGGGAGGTCTACCTCACCAGGGTTGGGTTCTGCCATCTTCTTCTGATGGATAAGCAGGATGGAAGGACTCTTCCCACACAAGATGTTGGAGATGGGGAGGTCTATCTCACCAGGGTTGGGTTCTGCCATCTTCTTCTGATGGATAAGCAGGATGGAAGGACCCTTTCCACGTAGAATTTGGGAGATGGGGAGGTCTACCTCACCAGGGTTGGGTTTTGCCCTCTTCTTTTGATGGATAAGCAGGATGGAAGGACTCTTCCTATAAAAATTTGGGAGATGGGGAGGTCTATCTCACCAGGGTTGGGTTCTGCCATCTTCTTTTGATGGATAAGCAGGATGGAAGGACCCTTTCCACGTAGAATTTGGGAGATGGGGAGGTCCGTCTCACCAGTTTTTGGGTTTTGCCCTCTTCTTTTGATGGATAAAATTCCCGCGTTGGGAATTTCGGAATTTTTCGCCAGGTTCAACACCACCATCGGTCCTCTGGTCTACTCGGAGCAGTTCCTACAGCTCTCCATCCGACTTCCCAGCGGGAACATCTACGGAATGGGCGAACATGTGCATAAACGATACCGTCACGACGTCAACTGGAAAACGTGGCCCATGTTCAGTCGCGATTCGGCCCCTTCCGGAGTGAGCAATTGGGTTCCTTTCGGTTTTCCGCTTTTCGGATAAATCGAGGAAAACAGCCCCGGGGGGGTACTTTGACGCTATAGCGTTTGGGGGGGTTGTTTTCGATTGCTTTGTTTACTTCGATTTCTTTTTTATATATATATATATTTTTTTTTTTTTTTTCCCCTGGAAGGTTTGCCAAGTGTGGCCCAAAAAAAAAAACCAAAAAAAAAAACCCCCCCAAAAAAAAAAGAAAAAAAAACCCCAAACAAACAAACAAACAAACCAACCAAAAAAAGCGAGATAGCCCGGAATAAAATTCCCCTTGGAAGAACCTTTTTCCTAAATATTTGGATTGAAATTTTGGGTTTTTTTTTTTGTTTGTTTTTTTTTTCTGATTCGGATTCATTTGTTGCTTATCGTTTTTGTTTTTTTTTTTTTTTTTCTTTTTTCTGATTTGGATTCATTTTTTGCTTATCTTTTTTGGTTTTTTCTTTTTTTTTTCTGATTCAGATTAATTTTTTGCTTATCGTTTTTGGTTTTTTTTTTTTTTTCTGATTCAGATTCATTTTTTGATTTTTTTTTCTTGATTCGGATTCATTTTTTTCTTATCGTTTTGATTTTTCTTTTCTGATTCGGATTCATTTTTTGCTTACCGTTTTCATTTTTTTTTTTAATTCTGATTCGGATTCATTTTTTGCTTATCGTTTTTGTTTATTTTTCTTTTTTCTGATTCGGATTCATTTTTTGCTTATCGTTTTTTTTTTTCTGATTTGGATTCATTTTTTGTTTATCATTTTTGATTTTTTTTTTCTGATTTGGATTAATTTTTTACTTAACATTTCTTTTTTTTTCTGATTCGGATTAATTTTTTACTTATCCTTTTTTTTCTTTTTTCTGCTTCGGATTCATTTTTTGCTTATCTTTTTTTTTTTTTTTTTCTGATTCGGATTCATTTGTTGCTTATCGTTTTTGTTTTGGTTTTTTTTTTTCTTTTTTCTGATTCGGATTCATTTTTTGCTTATCATTTTTTTTATTTTTTTCCTGATTCGGATTAATTTTTTACTTAACGTTTCTTTTTTTTTCTGATTCGGATTCATTTTTTACTTATCTTTTTTTTTTTTTGCTTCGGATTAATTTTTTGCTTATCTTTTTTTTTTTTTTTTTTTTTTTCTGATTCGGATTCCCCCATGCGAGATTTTTTTTTTTTGGGGGGGGGTGGGGGCGGGGGGGGAACCAGAGCGCCAAACGTCCTTGCTGGGTTTCTTCATCGAATTTGGGGTCGGTGAGAAAAAGGAAATATTGGGTAGAGCTCAACGAGGTGATATTGCCAAAAAAAAACACCCAAAAAAACCCCAATAAAAAACCCGTTCAATTTCTGACGCGGAATCGCTCGTGGGGAGTGGGAAAAGGAACGTACACGGCGGAAGAAGGAATAATAAGACTATTTTTCCCCTGGATTTTATTGGAGTCTCTACACCGCTTTGTTTGGGGTTTCCTCAAATCTCTGCTTCCCACTGCTTTTAACCCCACTTAAAGACCTTCCCCGAAAAGGGAGAAATAATGAAGTGGATGTGGCGGATTTGACTTTTTGCCGTCGCCTTTCCAGAGGTTCAACCGCAGGCGGGACACAATTTTTGGGACAGTGGAGGGAGCGTACGGCTAGCGCTTATTTTTTTTTTTATTATTTTTTTTATTTTTTTTATTTTTTTTATTTTTTTATTTTTTTTATTTTTTTTTATTTTTTTTATTTTTTTATTTTTTATTTTTTTATTTTTTTAATTTTTTTAAATTTATTTATTTTTTATTTTTTATTTTTTTTATTTTTTATTTTTTTAATTTTTTTAAATTTATTTATTTTTTTATTTTTTTTATTTTTTTATTTTTTTTTAATTAATTTTTTTTTTTTTTTTTTTTTTTTTTAATAATGGGCTTTTTCCTTTCCCGTTCAGAACGTAGAGAACTTATACGGCGTTCAGACGTTCTTCTTGTGTTTGGAAGACAACAGCGGCGCTTCTTTCGGCGTTTTCTTGATGAACAGCAACGCCATGGGTAAGGGGGGCGGGGCCCGAAGGCGCCCGAAATCCCTTAAATTTGGGAGGGAAAAGGATCGGCCACACGGCGGGGAAGAGGGGGGATGGCGTAGGGCGGGGGATGGGGAAGCAGGGAAGAGAGAGATGCTTATATCGAAACGGCACATATAGAAGAGCCACTATATTGTAATAGGGATTTTATATATAAATATATATATTTTATATCTATAAATAGATATTAATAATAGAATTCATATCGTATTAATATATTTCATTATGTATTTTATATGGGAAAATAAATATATTGAATATAAAATATATATATTTATAATAAATATAAATGTTAATATATAATTAAAATAATATATATATTTAATATATAAATAAATATATTTAATACATACAAAACATAATAAATATAAATAGAATATAAAAATAAATATAGAATAAATATATATTAATAATATAATTAATACGATATTAATATATTATATTTTATATATATTCTATATATAAAAATATATATATAAAAAAAATATATATATAAAAAATATATATATCTATATATAAAAATATACATCTAATATATAAAAAATATAATAAATATAAATATAATATAAAAATAAAAACATATAATAAATATATATTAATAATATAATTAATACAATATTAATTTATTATATTTTATACATACTTTATATATATAAATATATATATTTAATCTCTAAATATATATATCCAATATATAGAAAATATAATAAATATAAATATAATATAAAAATAAAGATAAATATAATACATATATATTAATAATATAATTAATATAATGTTAATATATTATATCTTATATATATTCTATATAAAAAATATATATTTAATATAAATTTAATATAATAAATATAAATATAATATAAAAATAAATATAAATATAATAAATATATATTAATAATACAATTAAGATAATGTTAATATATTTTATATATATTCTATATATAAAAAATATATATTCAATATATAAATATATATATTTAATATAAATTTAATACAATAAATAGAAATAGAATATAAAAATAAAGATAAATATAATGAATATATAAAAATAAAGATAAATCTAATAAATATATATTAACAATATAATTAAGATAATGTTAATATATTATATTTTATATATATTCTATATATTAAAAAATATATTTAATATATAAATATATACATTGAATATCTATTTAATATAATAAATATAAATATAATATAAAAATAAAGATAAATATAATGAATATATAAAAATAAAGATAAATATAATAAATATATATTAATAATATAATTAAGATAATGTTTATATATTATATTTTATATATATTTTAGATACAAAACTATATATATTTAAAATATCAATATATCTATTAAATATAGAAACATATCTATGTAATAGATATAAAATATAAAAAGATATTCTACATCTATCGAATAGATATCGATATCGATATTTAATGCATAAACCCCGATCCATTCAATACATATAAATATATAAATGTCATCGATCTCAAATATAACCCCCCCCAATCCCCCCCAATCCCCCCCAATCCCCCAAAATTTAAAAATACCTTTCAGCCGCGCTACCCGGGCTGCGCCGCCCCGACGGAGCGTTTCAGCCACAACACAGCGCTGTGTCAATTTGTGAAAAAAAAAAAAAAAGCGGTCTTAAAATTGCCTGATTTTTTAAAATTTAATTTAATTTTTTTTTTTTTTTTTTTGTTTTTTTAAGCGTTTCCGCCCGTTTCCTATAAAAACGGCATTACGGGTGTGTCGCGAGAGGGCTGTCGACACCCCGTGCGCATTTTTGGTGGGGCGCAAAGTTGGTTTTATTTTTTTTTTTGGGATTTTTTGAAAATCGGAGCCCCAAATTTAGCAGCGCTTAAGAAATAGGCAATGAACAAAGACGCGCAACGTTGACGGGGGGAAAAAAAAAAGGATTTCTTTTCGTTTCCCGGATCGGGAAAGAATGGAAATACGGATAGTTTGAGGGGGGGAGGAAAATTAAAACAATAAATAAAAACATAAAAAATAAAGAAAAAATTGAAAAATAAAGAAAAATTAAGAAATAAATTAAAAATTGAAAAATAAACAAAAATTGAAAAATAAATAAAAAATTAACAAATAAATTAAAAATTGAAAAATAAAGAAAAAATTAAAAAATAAAGAAAAAAATTGAAAAATAAATAAAAAATTGAAAGATAAATAAAAATTAAAAAATAAATTAAAAATTAAAAAATAAATAAAAAATTGAAAAATAAATTAAAAATTGAAAAATAAATAAAAAATTGAAAAATAAAAAAAAATTGAAAGATAAATAAAAAAT
The DNA here is from genome assembly GCF_965231255.1 of Vanellus vanellus. Classification (NCBI taxonomy): domain Eukaryota; kingdom Metazoa; phylum Chordata; class Aves; order Charadriiformes; family Charadriidae; genus Vanellus; species Vanellus vanellus. The sequence goes on from NW_028126647.1 coordinate 38,044, forward strand.
TAAAAGATAAATAAAAAATTGAAAAATAAATAAAAAATTGAAAAATAAATTAAAAATTGAAAAATAAATAAAAATTGAAAAATAAATAAAAATTTAAAAATAAATTAAAAATTGAAAAATAAAGAAAAAATTGAAAAATAAATAAAAAATTAACAAATAAATTAAAAATTGAAAAATAAAGAAAAAATTAAAAAATAAAGAAAAAATTGAAAAATAAATAAAAAATTGAAAGATAAATAAAAATTAAAAAATAAATTAAAAATTAAAAAATAAATAAAAAATTGAAAAATAAATTAAAAATTGAAAAATAAATAAAAAATTGAAAAATAAAAAAAAATTGAAAGATAAATAAAAAATTAAAAGATAAATAAAAAATTGAAAAATAAATTAAAAATTGAAAAATAAATTAAAAATTGAAAAATAAATAAAAATTGAAAAATAAATAAAAATTTTAAAAATAAATTAAAAATTGAAAAATAAAGAAAAAATTGAAAAATAAATAAAAAATTGAAAGATAAATAAAAAATAAAAAAATAAATTAAAAATTAAAAAATAAAGAAAAAATTGAAAAATAAATAAAAATTGAAAAATAAATAAAAATTTTAAAATAAATAAAAAATTAAAAAATAAATTAAAAATGAAAAAATAAATAAAAAATTGAAAAATAAATAAAAATTGAAAAATAAATAAAAATTGAAAAATAAAGAAAAAATTGAAAAATAAACAAACAATTAAAAAATAAAAAAAAATTGAAAAATAAAGAAAAAATTGAAAAATAAGGAAACAATTGAAAAATAAATTAAAAATTAAACAATAAATTAAAAATTAAAAAATAAATTAAAAATTAAAAAATCAATAAAAAATTAAAAAATCAATAAACAATTAAAAAATCAATAAAAATTTAAAAAATCAATATTTTGTATTCCTTGAATATTTTTGCATATTCCTTGCCTATTCCTTGCATACCCTTTTATTCCTTGAATAATTTTGGGTGATATTTTCTCCTAAACCGTTGTTTTGGTTTTTTTTTTAATATATATATTTTTTTAGTTTATTTATTTTTTTTTTCTCCCGCTCCTTCGGATGGAGGTAAATATCCCAAATTGATTTGGGGACACCCTTTGTTCGCAGAGGTCTCCCTGCAGCCCACTCCGGCTGTCACTTACCGCACCATTGGGGGAATTCTGGATTTTTACGTCTTTTTGGGAGAGAGCCCCGAGGAAGTGGTGCGGGAGTACCTAAAGGTGAGGGATTCTCCGGCACCGCCCCCTCCCCCTCCCCCCTCCCCTCCCTCTCCCCCTCCCCCCTCCCCCTCCCCCTCCCCCTTCTCCTCCCCCTTCCCATTCCGTTCCCTCCCCCTTCCCATCCCCATCCCCTTCCCATTCCTTCCCTCCCCCTCCCCTCCCCTCTCTCCCCCTCCCCCCTCCCCTTCCCATTCCCATCCCCTTCCCCTCCCCCCTCCCCCTCCCCCTTCCCCATTCCCATCCCCTTCCCCTCCCCCTCCCTTCCCCCTTCCCCTTCCCTTCCCCTTCCCCTTCCCCTTCCCCTCCCCCCTCCCTTCCCCCTTCCCTTTCCCTCCCCCCTCCCCCTCCCCCTCCCCCTCCCCCTCCCCTCCCCCTGCCCCTGCCCTCCCCCTCCCCCTCCCCCTCCCCATCCCCTTCCCATTTCCTTCCCCTTCCCCTCCCCCTCCCTTCCCCCTTCCCTTTCCCTCCCCCTCCCCCTCCCCCTCCCCCTCCCCCTCCCCTCCCCCTGCCCCTGCCCTCCCCCTCCCCCTCCCCCTCCCCATCCCCTTCCCATTTCCTTTCCCCTTCCCCTCCCCCCTCCCTCCCCCTCCCCTCCCCCTCCCCCTTCCCCTCCCCCCTCCCTCCCCCTCTCCCTTCCCCTTCCCCTCCCCCTCCCCCTTCCCCTCCCCTCCCCTCCCCCTTCCCATTCCCATTCCCTTCCCCTCCCCCTCCCCCTTCCCGCATCCCATCCCCTCCCCTCCCCCTTCCTCTCCCCTTCCCCTCCCCTCCCCCTCCCCATCGCCATCCCCTCCCCCTTCCCATTCCCTTCCCCTTCCCATCCCCTCCCCCTCCCCCTTCGCGATTTGAGCCAAACCGAGAGAATTCCGGAACCCCCCTCCCTCCCCCCCCAAACCCCCCCAACCAAACACCCCCCCCCCCCCCCCCGGGGCGGCGGCGGCGGTGGGGTCTTCCCCTCCCGCCAAGGCGGTGCGGCGCCCCGGCGCTGCCCTACACTACTGGGCTCTCTGGGCTTCCACCTCAGCCGCTACGGGGCCGCCTCCCTGCGGGAGCTGAAGGCCGTACTGCAGCGCAACCGGGCGGCGGGGGTGCCGCAGGTGGGGCCCCACCCACCGCCCCCTCCTCCCGGGGGGGGGGTGCGGGGGGGGGGTGTGTGGGTGTGTGTGTGTGGGGGGGGTGTGGGGTGGGGTGTGTGTGTATGGGGGGGGGGGGTGGGTTGGGGGGGGGGGGATGGGGGGGGGTGGGCGGGATCGGGGGGGACGGGGGGGGGGTTTGAACGCCCCTTTTCAGCCACGGCCGTCTATCATCGGCCGCTCAGTTTGGGGGATTGAAAATGCCCGGTTATTTAAAAAAAAAAAAAAAAAAAAAAATTGCTTTCGCTCCCTTCTTTTGGTTTTTATTCTTTTTTTTTTTTATTCTTTTTTTTAATTCTTTTTTTTATTCTTTTTTTTAATTCTTTTTTTTATTCTTTTTTTAATTCTTTTTTTAATTCTTTTTTTTAATTCTTTTTTTTATTCTTTTTTTAATTCTTTTTTTTATTCTTTTTTATTATCCTTTTTTTAATTCTTTTTTTAATTCTTTTTTTAATTCTTTTTTTAATTCTTTTTTTAATTCGTTTTTTTATTCGTTTTTTATTAGTCTTTTTTTAATTCTTTTTTTTAATTCTTTTTTTAATTCTTTTTTTAATTCCTTTTTTTTATTCGTTTTTTAACTCTTTTTTTATTCTTTTTTATTCTTTTTTTTAATTCTTTCTTATTATTTCTTTTTTTAATTCTTTTTTTATTCTTTTTTTAATTCTTTTTTTATAAATTTTTTATTCGTTTTTATTCTTTTTTAATTCTTTTTTTATTTCTCTTTTTTAATTCTCTTTTTTATTCTTTTTTAAATTCTTTTTTTATTCTTTTTTTATTCTTTTTAAAATTCTTTTTTTTTAATTTTTTTTATTATTCTTTTTTTATTATTCTTTTTTTAATTCTTTTTTAATTCTTTTTTTTATTCTTTTTTTACTATTCTTTTTTATTTCTTGTTATTATTCTTTTTTAATTCTTTTTTTATTCTTTTCAATTCAATTGAAATGTTTGCTTATCTTTTTTTTTTTTTCTGATTCGGATTCATTTTTTGCTTATCGTTTCTGTTTTTTTTTCTGATTCGGATTCATTTTTTGCTTATCTTTTTGTCTTTTTTTTCTGATTCGGATTCCATTTTTTGCTTATCTTTTTTTTTTTTTCTGATTCGGATTCATTTTTTGCCTATCTTTTTTATTTTTTTTTCTGATTCGGATTCATTTTTTGCTTATCGTTTTTGTTTTTGTTTTTTTTTTTCTGATTCGGATTCATTTCTTGCTTATCTTTTTTTTTTTTCTCATTCAGATTCATTTTTTTTCTTTATCGATTTTCGACTTTGTCGGTAGGTAGAAATGGCTTTCCTGGCTTCCATTAGTCGATATCCGTGTACTGAACAGTTCCCCTGGG
>NW_028126646.1:0-27242 GCF_965231255.1 Vanellus vanellus
GGGACAGGCATTGGGGAGGGGCCCCCCCCCAAAAAAAAACGGGGATCCAGGCGTCCAGGAGGGTCCCCCCCAAAAAAAAACAGGGGATACAGCCCCCCCCCCCCCCCCCCAATAGGGGACACAGACGTCCGCGAGGGCCCCCCCGCCCCCCCCCGGCGGCCGTTGCGGCGGGAAAACACCAAAACGACTTTTTTTTTTTTTTTTTGAACTTTTTTATTAATTGTTTTTTTTTTTTTAATCAATCCCCCCCCCCCCCCGGAAAAAAAAATCCCCAAAAATCCAACAAAAAACCCTTTGAGAATCGCCAAAAATATCCCAAAGTATCCCTCGAAAAAAGAATCCGAGACCCCCCCCCCCCCAGGGGGGGCGCAGGTCCGGGGGGCCCCGGGGGGTCTCGGCGGGTGCGGGGGGCGCTCCCGGGTCCTTATTGCTGTCCGTGGGGGGGGGGGGGGGGTCGGGACCAGCCCGGGGGGGCCGTGGCGGTGGGGGGGTCAGTACTGGTGCTCCAGGAGGGGCTGCGCCGTGGGGCTCTCCTTGTCCTGGGGGGGCCCCGGGGGGGGCGGGCGCCGGCGTCCGTGGGGGCCTGTGGGGGGGGCACAGAGCTGGGGGGGGGGCCAAGGATAGGATATGGGGTCTCCCCCCCCAGGGCACCCAGGACCCCCCTCCCCCCCCCAATGAGAGCTGGGGGGGGCCCAGAAGACCCCCCCCCATGTCCAGAGCCCCCCCTGAAGGCCCCCCCTGAAGACCCCCCCACATCCACAGCCCCCCCACCCCCCTAGAAGACCCCCATGTCCAGCTCCCCCCCCCACCCCCCCCCCCAAAAAAATGGCATCCGGGGGAGTCTCACCTCTCCCGTGGTGCTGCCCCGGGGGGTGTCGGGGGTTCCCGGGGGGGGGTCCCCTTCGCTGCCCCCCCCCTTACGGCCGCTCAGACTCCATTTGCCGCAGAGGTGGTCGTAGGCGAAGGGGGGGGGGGCTGCGGGGCCGGGGGGGGGCGGGGGGGGCGGCCCCGCTGATGGGGGGGGTCCTGCGGGGGGGGTGTCCCGCCGGCTCTCACCCCCCCCACGGACCCCCCAGCCTGGCCCGGGACCCCCACTCTGCTCGGGGCCTGTGGGACAGGGGGACACGCTGAAGGGGGGGGGGCACAGAGACACCCCCCCCCGAGGGGACCCAGATGTCTGGGACCCCCCCAGCCCCCCCCCCAGCACCCAGACCCCCCCCTCCCCGTCCCCTACCTGGATGGGGCTGGGTGGTGGTGGGGGTGGGCGGCGCGGGGGGGGGGGTTTGAAGCCCCCGGGGGGGCCGTGCCGCCCGTGGGGCCGGGGGGGCCGCTGCCCGCCGAGCCCCCCCCGCAGTCGGGGTCCTCGATGTTGCCCCCACTGTTGCAGCCGGCGCCGCAGCCCTTCTGCAGCCTGGGGGGGGGGGGACACATGGGGGGGTCAGGGGGGGTGCAGAGTTTGGGGGGGACACATGAAGTTGGGGGGGGCGGCTGTTGGGGGGCGAGGACATGAAGGACTGGGGGGACATGGGGGCCTCTCGGGGGGTCCTCAGTAGGGGACTGCAGCCCCCCCCGGGAGGTTGCAGCCCCCCCCATCCCTGGGGGTCCCCAAGAGGAGACCGCAGCCCCCCCCCATCCCTGGGGGTCCCCAAGAGGAGACCGCAGCCCCCCCCTATCCCTGGGGGTCCCCAAGAGGGCACCAGAGCCCCCCCCATCCCTGGGGGTCCCCAAGAGGGCACCAGAGCCCCCCCCCATCCCTGGAGGTCCCCAAGAGGAGACCGCAGCCCCCCCCCCCATCCCTGGGGGTCCCCAAGAGGGCACCAGAGCCCCCCCAAGCCCTGGGGGTCCCCAAGAGGAGACCGCAGCCCCCCCCCCCATCCCTGGGGGTCCCCAAGAGGGCACCAGAGCCCCCCCCATCCCTGGGGGTCCCCAGGAGCAGGACGGGGGGGGGGGGGGGGGGAGGGGGGGTGTCGGGGGACGGCGTGTGGCCGATCGGGGTCCCCGTGGGCACACATTTTTGGGGGCTGTGTGTGTGTGTGTGTGGGGGGGGGGGGTTGTCCCCCGTCTTGGGGGCGACTCACCGGGCCCAGGCGTTGGCCAGCCAGCGGGCGATGGCGGGGGGGCTGAGGGGCCCCCCCTGCAGGGCGCGGAGCTGGGGGTGGGCGCCGGCGAAGGAGGTGGTGAGGGGGGAGACGTAGATGGGGTACCCCAACGGTTGGTCGCAGGAGGAGTTGATGATGTTGCGCAGCGACTGACGGGCGTTCTGGATGCTGCCGCGCTCCGGGTTGCGGTTCCGCAGGAAAACCAGCTCCTGCTGCTGCCCGGCCCACAGGCCCCGCACGCACTCCCGGTTCACCTGCGGGGGGGGGACTGGGAGGCACTGGGAGGCACTGGGAGCGGACTGGGAGGTACTAGGTGGGCACTGGGAGGCACTGGGAAGCACTGGGAGGGACTGGGAACAGACTGGGAGGCACTATGTGGGCACCAGGAGTCACTGGGAGGGACTGGGAAGCACTGGGAGGCACTGGGAGCGGACTGGGAGGTACTATGTGGGCACTGGGAGGCACTGGGAAGCACTGGGAAGCACCGGGAGCGGACTGGGAGGCACTATGTGGGCACTGGGAGGCACTGGGAGGCACTATGTGGGCACTGGGAAGGACTGGGAGGCACTATGTGGGCACTGGGAGGCACTGGGAGGGACTGGGAAGCACTGGGAGGGACTGGGAGCGGACTGGGAGGCACTGTGTTGGCACTGGGAGGCACTGGGAGGGACTGGGAACAGACTGGGAGGCACTATGTGGGCACTGAGAGTCACTGGGGCTCATGGGTGTCACTGGGGCGCACTGTGCTCACTGGGTGTCACCAGTGTCACCAGTGTCACCGGGTGTCACAGGGCCACCGGGTGTCACTGGGGCCCACCGGCTGTCACCAGTGTCACGGGGGCTCACCGGCTGTCACCGGGGCTCACCGGCTGTCACCAGTGTCACCGGGTGTCACCAGGTGTCACGGGGGCTCACCGGCTGTCACCGGGGCTCACCGGGTGTCACTGGGGCTCACCGGGTGTCACCAGTGTCACGGGGGCTCACCGGGTGTCACCAGTGTCACCAGTGTCACCGGGGCTCACCGGCTGTCACCAGTGTCACCGGGTGTCACCGGGGCTCACCGGGTGTCACTGGGGCTCACCGGGTGTCACCAGTGTCACCGGCTGTCACCGGGGCTCACCAGGTGTCACCAGTGTCACGGGGGCTCACCGGGTGTCACCGGGGCCCACTGGCTGTCACCAGTGTCACCAGTGTCACCAGGGCTCACCGGCTGTCACCAGGGCTCACCGGCTGTCACCAGTGTCACCAGTGTCACGGGGGCTCACCGGCTGTCACCGGGGCCCACCGGCTGTCACCAGCGTCACGGGGCCAGCGGGTGCGGCGTACCTTGATGAGGCGGAAGCCGAGGTGGCGGCGGTTGAGCGTCACCACCTTGTACTCGTCGGTGGCCTCGTCGGCCACGCGGCGCAGGGCCAGCAGGGCGGGGGCCTCGGCCAGCACGGCCGCGCGCCACGCCGGGTCCCCCTCGTGCGAGATCACCAGGCGCCCCTCGTGCCCCGCCACCGCCTCGTACAGCGCTCCCGCCTCCTCGTACTCCTCCGGCGACGTGAAGTGGTCCTGCGTGACACCGCCAGCGAAGCGTCACAGCCCCGGTGGTGGCTCCAGAGGGTCCCCAACACGTCCCCTCTATGTCACACCCCCAGTGGTGACTCCAGGGGGTCCCCAACACGTCCCCTCCATGTCCCATCCCAGTGGTGGCTCCAGAGGGTCCCCAAAGTGTCCCCTCCATGTCACACCCCCGGTGGTGGCTCCAGGGGGTCCCCAACACGTCCCCTCTATGTCACACCCACAGTGGTGGCTCCAGGGGGTCCCCAAAGTGTCCCCTCTATGTCACACCCACAGTGGTGGCTCCAGGGGGTCCCCAACACGTCCCCTCCATGTCACACCCACAGTGGTGGCTCCAGAGGGTCCCCAACACGTCCCCTCCATGTCACACCCACAGTGGTGGCTCCAGGGGGTCCCCAACACGTCCCCTCCATGTCACACCCCCAGTGGTGGCTCCAGGGGGTCCCCAACACGTCCCCTCTATGTCACACCCCCAGTGGTGACTCCAGGGGGTCCCCAATGAGTCCCCTCCTGGTTCCATCCCCAGTGGTGGCTCCAGAGGGTCCCCAATGCGTCCCCTCCATGTCACACCCCCGGTGGTGGCTCCAGGGGGTCCCCAAAGTGTCCCCTCCATGTCACACCCCCGGTGGTGGCTCCAGGGGGTCCCCAAAGTATCCCCTCTATGTCACACCCACAGTGGTGGCTCCAGGGGGTCCCCAAAGTGTCCCCTCCTGGTTCCATCCCCGGTGGTGGCTCCAGAGGGTCCCCAACGCGTCCCCTCCATGTCACACCCACAGTGGTGACTCCAGGGGGTCCCCAAAGTGTCCCCTCCTGGTTCCATCCCCAGTGGTGGCTTTTGGGGGGGTCCCCCAAGTCCCATCCCCGTTGGCAGCACCAGGAGGGTCCCCGATGTCCCCCCCACGTCCCACCGCAGCAGCTCTGTGGTGGGACCCCCTCGGGGGGGGCAGCCCGGGGGCCGTCCCGGGGGTGTCCCCTCCGTGTGTGTGTGTCCCCCCCCCGTCCCCGTGTCCCCCCACCTGGTGCAGCTTGAGGGCCATGCGCACGCCGGGGGCCACCACGCGGTGCAGGAGGTCCATGTCGGCGAAGACCCACTCGTCGCGGGGGGAGGTGATGCGGAAGTCCCCCTTGAAGAGCGCGTGGAGCCCGTAGAGGAACGGCTCCAGGCTGGGGGGGGCGCGGGGGGTCAGGGGGGGCGCGGGGGGGGGGCGCTGCCACCCCCACCCCCCCCCCCATCCCGGGGAACCCCCAGAGGAGCGGGTGCCGCTCTGGATGTCCACTGTCCCCCCCAGACACATGGGACCCCCCAATGGCTGTGATCCCCCTCCATGACCCCTCCCCCCCCCCCCCCCCGTGTCTGTGACCCCCCCCCGAATCCCGGGACCCCCCCCGACAGCTCACTGTGACCCCCCCCATGGCTGTGACCCCCCCATGACATATGGGATCCCCCCACAGCTCTCAGCCCCCCCCCAAATCCTGGGACCCCCCCGAATCCTGGGAACCCCCCAACAGCTCACTGTGCCCCCCCCCCACATGGCTGTGACCCCCCCGTGACATATGGGATCCCCCCCCAGCTCTCAGCCCCCCCCCCCGTGTCTGTGACCCCCCCCCAAATCCTGGGACCCCCCCCGACAGCTCACTGTGCCCCCCCCCCCCCATGGCTGTGACCCCCCCGTGACATATGGGATCCCCCCCAGCTCTCAGCCCCCCCCCCCGTGTCTGTGACCCCCCCCCAAATCCTGGGACCCCCCCCGACAGCTCACTGTGCCCCCCCCCCCCATGGCTGTGACCCCCCCGTGACATATGGGATCCCCCCCCAGCTCTCATCCCCCCCCCCGAATCCTGGGACCCCCCCAGACACTTGGGACCCCCCCAGAATCCTGGGACCCCCCCCGACAGCTCACTGTGACCCCCCCCCCCCCATGGCTGTGACCCCCCCGTGACATATGGGATCCCCCCCCAGCTCTCAGCCCCCCCCCCCGTGTCTGTGACCCCCCCCCAAATCCTGGGACCCCCCCCGACAGCTCACTGTGCCCCCCCCCCATGGCTGTGACCCCCCCCTGACATATGGGATCCCCCCCCAGCTCTCACCCCCCCCCCCCCGAATCCTGGGACCCCCCCAGACACTTGGGGACCCCCCCGAATCCTGGGACCCCCCCCGACAGCTCACTGTGCCCCCCCCCCCCATGGCTGTGACCCCCCCGTGACACATGGGATCCCCCCCCCGGCTCCCAGTCCCCCCAAGAGGTTGGGGTCCCCCCCCTCAGATGTTGCCCCCCCCCCCCCCCCCCATTCCTGGGACACCCCCCCCCCATCTCAGTCCCCCCTGGACACCAGGACCCCCCCAGACGGCCACCCCCTCCCCCCCCCAGCTATTGGGGTCCCCTCCCCCGATGTCAGCCCCCCCCCCCCCAATGTCGGGGTGCCCCCCCCCATACCAGGGCCCCCCCAGATGTGAGGGTCCCCCCCCAGATGTGAGGGTCCCCCCCCCCATTCCTGGGACACCCCCCCCCCATCTGAGTCCCCCCGCACATCAGGGCCCCCCCAGACAGCCAGGACCCCCCCCCCCGCTGTCGGGGCCCCCCCGGCCCCCCACCTGGCGGACATGCTGTGCGCGGCGGTGCCCAGCGCCCTCCGGCCCAACACGCAGAGCCCGAAGCAGAGGGTGACCAGCGGCGAGTCCCACGCTCTGTCCACGGGCTGGGGGGCACGGGGGGGCACGGGGGGCGGGGGGGGCACGGGGGGCACGGGGGGGCACGGGGGGCGGGGGGGGCACAGGGGGGCACGGGGAGGTACATCACCCCCAGGTCCCCCCCTGCCCCCAGAGCCGGGGGTGGGCGCAGCAGTGGATGCAGCCCCAGAGGCTGTGCCCCCCCCGTGGCCCCCCCGTGTCCATCCGTCCCCCCCTGTGTCCCCCATTTCTCTCTGTCTCCCCCATGGCCCCGTGTCCCCCCACACCCTCTCCCCCCACATCCCCCCACATCCCCCACCCCCTCTCCCCCCACATCCCCCCACACTCTCTCCCCCCACATCCCCCCACGTCCCCCCACACCCCCCCACCCCCTCTCCCCCCACATCCCCCCACCCCCCCACCCCCCTCCCCCTATATCCCCCCACGTCCCCCCACCCCCTCTCCCCCCACATCCCCCATACCCCCCATACCCTCTCCCCCCATATCCCCCCCTCTCCCCCCACATCCCCCCATACCCCCCACCCCCTCTCCCCCCACATCCCCCATACCCTCTCCCCCCATATCCCCCCCTCTCCCCCCACATCCCCCATACCCCCCATACCCCCCACCCCCTCTCCCCCCACATCCCCCCACATCCCCCCACCCCCTCTCCCCCCACATCCCCCCATACCCCCCATACCCTCTCCCCCCATATCCCCCCCTCTCCCCCCACATCCCCCATACCCCCCATACCCCCCACCCCCTCTCCCCCCACATCCCCCCACACCCCCCATACCCTCTCCCCCCATATCCCCCCCTCTCCCCCCACATCCCCCATACCCCCCATACCCCCCACCCCCTCTCCCCCCACATCCCCCCACATCCCCCCACCCCCTCTCCCCCCACATCCCCCCATACCCCCCATACCCTCTCCCCCCATATCCCCCCCTCTCCCCCCACATCCCCCATACCCCCCATACCCCCCACCCCCTCTCCCCCCACATCCCCCCATACCCTCCATACCCTCTCCCCCCATACCCCCCATACCCTCTCCCCCCCTCTCCCCCCCTCTCCCCCCCCGGCCCCGGACCCACGGGGTGGCGTCGGGCGGCGCAGTGCTGGATCCAGCCCAGGAAGGCCTGGCGGAAGGCGGGCAGGCTGGGCCCCCCCAGGCGGGGGTCGAAGTCCTCGTCCACGGTGGGGCTGAAGGTGGGGTCGGGGTCGGCGTAGCCGGGGGCCGTGACGGGGCGCAGCCCCTCGCGCACCCCCTCGTGCGACAGCCACTCCTCCAGCTTGGGGGAGCGCGTCACGTAGTAGATGATGCTCTGCGGGGGGGGGATATGGGGGGGATGGGGAGGGGGGGTCAGGGGGGTCCTCACGGGGTCGGGGGGGGGGATGGCCCCCGCGCAAAGCGGGACATCCTCGTGCAAAGCGGGAGCGGCCCTGTGTAAAGCCCCCTCCCCTGGGGCAAAGGCCCCTCCCCTCGTGCAAAACACAACTCCCCTCGTGCAAATTCCCCCCCCCACACACACCCCCCTTGTGCCAACCCCCCTCCCCCGGTGCAAACCCCAATTCCGCTTGTGCAAATCCCCCTCCCCTCGTGCAAACCTGTTCTCCTCATGCCAATCTCCCTCCCCCGGTGCCAACCCCAATTCCGCTTGTGCCAACCCCAATTCTCCTGGTGCAAATCCCCCCCCCCCCCGGTGCCAACCCCAATTCCACTTGTGCAAATCCCCCTCCCCTCGTGCAAACCCCAGTTCTCCTGGTGCAAATCCCCCTCCCCTGGTGCAAATCCCCCTCCCCCAGTGCCAACCCCAATTCCACTTGTGCCAACCCCAATTCCGCTTGTGCAAATCCCCCCCCCTGGTGCAAATCCCCTCCCCTGGTGCCAACCCCAATTCCGCTTGTGCCAAACCCAATTCCACTTGTGCCAACCCCAATCCCCCGGTGCAAATCCCCCTCCCCTCGTGCAAACCCCAGTTCTCCTGGTGCAAATCCCCCTCCCCTTGTACAAATCCCCCCCCCCCGGTGCAAACCCCAATTCCGCTTGTGCCAACCCCAATTCTCCTGGTGCAAATCCCCCCCCCCGGTGCAAATCCCCCTCCCCTGGTGCCAACCCCAATTTCACTTGTGCAAATCCCCCTCCCCTGGTGCAAATCCCCCCCCCCCCCCGGTGCCAATCCCCCCCCCGGTGCCAATCCCCCCCCCTGGTGCCAACCCCAATGCCCCGGTGCCAATCCCCCCCCCCCGGTGCCAACCCCAATTCCACTTGTGCAAATCCCCCTCCCCTCGTGCAAACCCCAGTTCTCCTGGTGCCAATCCCCCTCCCCTTGTACAAATCCCCCTCCCCCGGTGCCAACCCCAATCCCCCGGTGCAAATCCCCCCCCCCCGGTGCCAATCCCCCCCCCCCGGTGCCAATCCCCCTCCCCGGTGCAAACCCCAATTCCGCTTGTGCCAACCCCAATCCCCCGCTGCCAATCCCCCCCCCCGGTGCCAATCCCCCCCCCACCTTGACGTAGTAGGTGAGGAGGACGCGGCGCAGGTCGAAGCCCTGCAGCATGGCGCCGGCGTTGTTGTCGCTGATGCTGTACCCCTCCAGCACGTAGCGGGCGGCCGCCACCTCCCAGGCCAGCCAGCGCTGCGCCAGCGCCGCGTTGAAGCTCAGCGCGTGCGGGGGGTGCCCCGGCTCGCAGCAGCAGCAGCCCTCGTCCTCGTCCACCCCCTCCGTGATGGCCTCCACCTCCCGCTGCTGGCAGTAGGTGCCTGCGGGGACGGGGGGCTCAGTGGGGATGGGGGGCTCAGCGGGGACGGGGGCGGCCCCATCCTGCCCCAGTCCTCCAGGAAGGGGGCGGCAAGGGGGGACGGGGACGTCAGCGGGGACGGGGAGGTCCCCAATCCTGCCCCAAATCTCCAGGAAGGGGACAGCAAGTGGGGACGGGGACATCAGCGGGGATGGGGACATCAGTGGGGACAGGGAGGTCCCCAGTCCTGCCCCAAATCTCCAGGAAGGGGACAGCGAGTGGGGACGGGGACATCAGTGGGGACAGGGAGGTCCCCAATCCTGCCCCAGTCCTCCAGGAAGGGGGCGGCAAGGGGGGACGGGGACGTCAGCGGGGACGGGGAGGTCCCCAATATGCCCCTGGTCCTCTGGGAAGGGGACAGCAAGTGGGGATGGGGACATCAGAGAGGACGGGGAGGTCCCCAATCCTGCCCCAGTCCTCCAGGAAGGGGGCGGCAAGGGGGGCCGGGGACGTCAGCGGGGACGGGGAGGTCCCCAATATGCCCCCAGTCCTCCAGGAAGGGGGTGGCAAGGGGGGACAGGGACATCAGCGGGGACGGGGAGGTCCCCAATATGCCCCTGATCCTCTGGGAAGGGGACAGCAAGTGGGGATGGGGACATCAGAGAGGACGGGGAGGTCCCCAATCCTGCCCCTGATCCTCTGGGAGGGGGACATCAGCAGGAATGGGGACATCAGTGGGGACAGGGAGGTCACCAATCCTGCCCCAGTCCTCCAGGAAGGGGACAGCAAGTGGGGACGGGGACATCAGTGGGGATGGGGACATCAGCGGGGACAGGGAGGTCCCCAGTATGCCCCCAGTCCCCTATAAAGGGGATGTTAGTGGGGATGGGGATGGCCCCAACGTGCCCATAAAGGCCACGTCAGTGGGGACAGGGACATCAGCAGGGACAGGGACGTCCCCAATCCGTCCCCGATCCACCAGGAAGGGGACAGCAAGTGGGGACGGGGATGTCCTCAATCCATCCTGGTCCTCCAGGAAGGGGACAGCAAGTGGGGACGGGGACGTCAGTGGGGACGGGGACGTCAGTGGGGACAGGGAGGTCCCCAATCCTGCCCCAAATCTCCAGAAGGGGACAGCAAGTGGGGACGGGGACATCAGTAGGGATGGGGAGGTCCCCAATCCTGCCCCAGTCCTCCAGGAAGGGGACAGCAAGTGGGGACGGGGACGTCAGCGGGGACGGGGAGGTCCCCAATATGCCCCTGATCCTCTGGGAGGGGGACATCAGCGGGGACGGGGACATCAGTGGGGACGGGGACATCAGTGGGGACAGGGAGGTCCCCAGTCCTGCCCCAAATCTCCAGGAAGGGGACAGCAAGTGGGGACAGGGATGTCCTCAATCCATCCTGGTCCTCCAAGAAGGGGACAGCAAGTGGGGATGGGGACGTCAGCGGGGACAGGGACATCAGTGGGGACAGGGAGGTCCCCAGTATGCCCCTGATCCTCTGGGAAGGGGACATCAGCGGGGATGGGGACATCAGTGGGGACAGGGAGGTCCCCAATCCTGCCCCAAATCTCCAGAAGGGGACAGCAAGTGGGGACGGGGACGTCAGCGGGGACAGGGAGGTCCCCAATATGCCCCTGATCCTCTGGGAGGGGGACATCAGCAGGAACGGGGACATCAATGGGGACGGGGACATCAGTGGGGACAGGGAGGTCCCCAATCCTGCCCCAAATCTCCAGAAGGGGACAGCAAGTGGGGACGGGGACGTCAGCGGGGACGGGGAGGTCCCCAATATGCCCCTGATCCTCTGGGAAGGGGACAGCAAGTGGGGATGGGGACATCAATGGGACGGGGACATCAATGGGACGGGGACATCAGTGGGGACGGGGAGGTCCCCAGTCCTGCCCCAAATCTCCAGGAAGGGGACAGCAAGTGGGGACAGGGATGTCCTCAATCCATCCTGGTCCTCCAAGAAGGGGACAGCAAGTGGGGATGGGGAAGTCAGCGGGGACAGGGATGTCCTCAATCCATCCTGGTCCTCCAAGAAGGGGACAGCAAGTGGGGATGGGGACGTCAGCGGGGACAGGGACATCAGTGGGGACAGGGAGGTCCCCAGTATGCCCCTGATCCTCTGGGAAGGGGACATCAGCGGGGATGGGGACATCAGTGGGGACAGGGAGGTCCCCAATCCTGCCCCAAATCTCCAGAAGGGGACAGCAAGTGGGGACGGGGACGTCAGCGGGGACAGGGAGGTCCCCAATATGCCCCTGATCCTCTGGGAGGGGGACATCAGCAGGAACGGGGACATCAATGGGGACGGGGACATCAGTGGGGACAGGGAGGTCCCCAGTCCTGCCCCAGTCCTCCAGGAAGGGGACATCAGCGGGGACGGGGACATCAGTGGGGACAGGGAGGTCCCCAGTCCTGCCCCAAATCTCCAGGAAGGGGACAGCAAGTGGGGACGGGGACATCAGTGGGGATGGGGACATCAGTGGGGACAGGGAGGTCCCCAGACTGCCCCTCATCCCCAACGAGGGGGACAGCGAGTGGGGATGAGGATGTCTGCGGGGAACGGGGACAGCAGTGGGGAGAGGGAGGTCCCCAACCCCTCCCTGATCCACCAGGAAGCGAGGACGAGGACGTCCCCGATCCCCCGCGAAGGGGACCGGCGACCCGTCCCCGCTGTCCCCCAGCGCGTTGTCCCCCCTCCCCGGCAGCGTCCCCCGCTCACCCCTGAACTCGAGGCCGCGCAGCTGGAAGGTGACGAGCCCGTGTCCCACCTCCACCAGGTGCACCAGCGCGTTGAGGGAGTCGGAGGCGAGCACGAAGCAGTCCCCGGCGGCCGCCGGGCCCCACCGGCCCAGTTCCAGGTCCCCGCTCAGCGCCCGCTGCAGCGCCCGCGTCAGGTGCTCGTAGAAGATGGAGTTGAGGTTGTTGTCGTCCGAACCTGCGCCGGGGGGGGGAAGAGTGTCCGTTAGGGGGGGGCGGGGGCTATGGGGCAGGGGCTACGGGGCTGCCCCTGCCTGCTGGGACGGCGGTGGGGGGGGTATGGGGTGGATATGGGGGGCTATGGGGCTGGACGGGGCAGCCCCTGTGTGCTGGGACAGCGGTGGAGGGGGATACGGGGGGCTATGGGGCTGGATGGAGCAGCCCCTGTGTGCTGGGACGATGGTGGAGGGGGATACGGGGGGCTATGGGGCTGGATGGGGCACCCCCTGGGTGCTGGGATGGCGCTAGGGGTGGATATAGGGGGCTACGGGGTGGGTATGGGGGGCTATGGGGCTGGATGGGGCAGCCCCTGTGTGCTGGGACGGCGGTGGGGGGGTGTGTGGAGGGCTATGGGGTGGATATGGGGGGGCTATGGGGCTGGATGGAGCAGCCCCTGTGTGCTGGGATGGCAGTAAAGAAGGATATGGGGTGATATGGGGTCAATATGGGGGGCTATGGGGCTGGATGGGGCACCCCCAGGGTGCTGGGATGGCAGTTGGAGGGGGATATGGGGGGTTACGGGGGGATATGGGGGGCTGTGGGGCAGACTGGGGCACCCCCTGGGTGCTGGGACAACACTGTGGGGAGATATGGGGGGATATAGGGCGCTATGGGGCAGGCTGGGGGCTGGGGGGTCCCCAGTGAGGGAGCCTGGGGCAGGCAATGGGGTGGGGTGGGCTGGGGGGTCCCGGGCACTGCGGTGGGGGGGGGCTGCGTGGGGCTGTGGTGTGGGGCAGACGTTATGGGGGTCGCGCTGTGGGGCGGCGCCGTGGGGCTGAGCTGTGGGGCACCCACCGGGGTTGCGGTCGAGCTGCGTGGACAGGCGGGTGTTGGAGTGATCCACTCTCTTGGTGCTGTGGGGCCGGGGGGGGGGTGGTGTCAGACCCACAGTGCCCCCCAACTGCCCCCCCCCCCCCCCCCAGCCCTACAACCCCCTCCCCATCCCCCATAGAGCCCCATACCCCCCCCTGCCCCCCCTAAAGCCATAACAGCCCTGAGACCCCCCCCCATACCCCCCAAACCCCCTCAATGCCCCCCGAGTTGCCCAGGGCCCCCCCGATCTCCCCCAAACCCCACCCTGGACCCCCGGGACCCCCGTGACTCCCCCCCAGACCCCCAGATCCCCCCCAGCCCCCCAGATTCCCCCCAAAGTCCACCCTGACCCCTCCCCAGCCCCCCAGATCCCCCCCAGCCCCCCAGATTCCCCCCAAAGTCCACCCTGACCCCTCCCCAGCCCCCCAGATCCCCCCCCAGCCCCCCAGATTCCCCCCAAAGTCCACCCTGACCCCTCCCCAGCCCCCCAGATCCCCCCCCCGCCCCCCAGATTCCCCACAAAGTCCACCCTGACCCCTCCCCAGCCCCCCAGATCCCCCCCAGATCCCTCCCCAGCCCCCCAGATTCCCCCCAAAGTCCACCCTGACCCCTCCCCAGCCCCCCAGATCCCCCCCCAGCCCCCCAGATTCCCCCCAAAGTCCACCCTGACCCCTCCCCAGCCCCCCAGATCCCCCCCTAGCCCCCCAGATCCCCCCCAGCCCCCCTCACTTGTAGTCGCGCTCCCAGAACTTGACGGGGCGGGCGTAGGAGAGGAGGAAGAGGGCGCTGCCGAGGAGGGGCGCGAGGGGGGAGGCGAGGAGGGCCCCCAGCACCGCCTGCGCCAGCAGCAGCCCCGAGTCTGCCCCGTCAAGGGCCACCGACCCACGGCGGGCTCGCCCCAGAGCGGGACCCCCACCCAGACCCCGACCCACGGGGAGGGCCCAGCCCTGGGGGGACCCTGACCCCATAGAGAGACCCCAACCCAGGGGGAGAATCCAGTCCTGGGGGGTCTCCAACCCATGGGGGGACCCCGACCCCATAGAAAGACCCCCTGACCCACACCAAGACCCTGACCCACAGCGAGACCCCAGCTCTGGGGGACCCCAACCTGTGGGGGGGACCCTGACCCCATAGAGAGAACTCCGGACCCACACTAAGACCGCGACCCCCAGGAAAAATCCAGCTCTGGGGGACCCCAACTCACCGGAGGGACCCCGACCCCATAGAGAGACCCCATCCCAGGGGGAGAATCCAGTCCTGGGGGGTCTCCAGCCCACGGCGGGGACCCCGACCCCATAGAAAGAGCCCCTGACCCACACCAAGACCCTGACCCCCAACCCCACAGAGAAACCCCGACCCCATAGACCATAACCCAGGGGATGCCCTGACCCACGGGAGTACCCCAACCCCGTAAAGGCCCCCTGGGGCGCCCCCAGCCCCCCCATCAGCCCCCCATTTCGCCCCCCCCCAGTGCAGGATACGGGGCACGGCGAAGGGCTGGGCGAAGGCGTGGAAGGCCGACCCCCAAGTGATCTGCCATGGGGCGATGTAGGTCAGCACGAAGCGCAGCTTGTACAGCAGGTCCCACAGCTTGAGGGGGGGGGAACACGTCAGCCCGGGCACGGGGGGCCCCCCCCAAACGCCTGCCCCCCCCCCCAACCACTGGGGTCACCCCATGTCCCTCCCTATAGACCCACAACCCCTCAAACACCCGGATCCCCCCCCAAGATGCTCGTGTACCCCCCCATCCCCCACACCCGTACCCCCCTCAAACACCCATGTGCCCCCCAAACACTGGGGTCCCCCCCAAGTGTCCCCCCCGAACCCCCAGGTGTCCCCCCAGAACCCCCCTGCAGCCCCACATCCCCCCAAACACCTACATCCCCCCCCAGAGCCCCACATCCCCCCACCCCCCACCCCAGACCCTCAGGTCCCCCCCAAACACTGGGGTCCCCCCCAGACCCCCCCTGCAGCCCCACATCCCCCCAAACACCTACATCCCCCCCCAGATCCCCACATCCCCCCCAGATCCCCACATCCCCCCCCCCCAGACCCCTGAGTCCCCCCCAAGCACTGGGGTGCCCCCCAGGTGCCCCCCCAGACCCCCCCTGCAGCCCCACATCCCCCCAAACACCTACATCCCCCCCCAGATCCCCACATCCCCCCCCCACCCCGGACCCCCAGCTCCCCCCCAAACACCGGGGGGGGGTGTCTCTGTGTGTGCCCCCCCCTTGGGGCCCCCCCACCTTGGCGGCGAGGAAGGAGGCGAGGAAGAGGTCGAGGAGCAGTCCCTGGGAGAGGCGGGGGAAGTCGCAGCGGAAGAGCAGGAGGGCGAGAGCCAGGGCGGGGGGCAGCTGCGAGGGGCTGCAGAAGGACCCCCGCAGCAGCCGCAGCCCCGCCGCCGTCAGCAGCAGCGCCCGCGCGCTGGGGGGGGACACGTCTCACTCGGGGGGGGGGGACACACAACACACACACAGCCCCCCGTGATGCACGTGTGTGTGTCCTCCACCCCCCCCCCCCCACGCTGGGTGACCCCCAACCCAACTCCTGGCAGCCCCAGACCAGGCTGGGGGGCACCAGCACCCCCCGGAACCCCCCCACAACCGCCCTGGGGGACCCCAGACCCCTCCAGGGACACCCAGTATCACCCAGACACAACCCCCCCCCCCCCAACCACCCCAGGGGACCCCAGCACCCCCAAACCACCCCCTCACAGCCACCCTGAGGGACCCCGATACCCCCCACACCCCCCTGGGGGACCCCAACACCCTCAGACCCCAAAGGAGGGTCCCAGGGGAGGAGGGGGGGTCCCCAGAGGTGCACTGGGGACCCCCAAAATGAGCTGAGCCCAATAGGGACCCCAGGGTGGGCAGCGGGTCCCCGTGAGGGGATCTGCCCCGGGGATTGGGGTGCCTGTGGAGGGTCTGCCCCCCAAGTGTGGGTCCCAGGGGAGGAGCTGGGGGTCCCAGTGGGGTTTGGGGGGTCCTGGGGAGCTGCAGGGGGCAGGAGGGCCAAGAGGGACCCCAGGGTGGGCAGCGGGTCCCCGTGAGGGGGTCTGCCCCGGGGACGGGGGTGCCCGTGTCGGGTCTGCCCCCCAAGTGGGGGTCCCAGGGGAGGAGCTGGGGGGCCCAGTGGGGTTTGGGGGGTCCTGGGGAGCTGCAGGGGGCAGGAGGGCCAAGAGGGACCCCAGGGTGGGCAGCGGGTCCCCGTGAGGGGGTCTGCCCCAGGGACGGGGGTGCCCGTGTCGGGTCTGCCCCCCCAAGTGGGGGTCCCAGGGGAGGAGCTGGGGGTCCCAGTGGGGTTTGGGGGGTCCTGGGGAGCTGCAAGAGGGGATGACACCCAAGAGGGACCCCAGGGTGGGCAGGGAGTCTGATGCCAGGGGTCTGCCCCGGGGACAGGGGTGCCCGTGTCGGGTCTGCCCCCCAAGTGTGGGTCCCAGGGGAGGAGCTGGGGGGCCCAGTGGGGTTTGGGGGGTCCTGGGGAGCTGCAGGGGGCAGGAGGGCCAAGAGGGACCCCAGGGTGGGCAGCGGGTCCCCGTGCAGGGGGTCTGCCCCGGGGACAGGGGTGCCTGTGGAGGGTCTGCCCCCCAAGTGTGGGTCCCAGGGGAGGAGCTGGGGGTCCCAGTGGGGTTTGGGGGGTCCTGGGGAGCTGCAGGGGGCAGGAGGGCCAAGAGGGACCCCAGGGTGGGCAGCGGGTCCCGGTGAGGGGGTCTGCCCCGGGGACAGGGGTGCCCGTGTCGGGTCTGCCCCCCAAGTGTGGGTCCCAGGGGAGGAGCTGGGGGGCCCAGTGGGGTTTGGGGGGTCCTGGGGAGCTGCAGGGGGCAGGAGGGCCAAGAGGGACCCCAGGGTGGGCAGCGGGTCCCCGTGCAGGGGGTCTGCCCCGGGGATTGGGGTGCCTGTGGAGGGTCTGCCCCCCAAGTGTGGGTCCCAGGGGAGGAGCTGGGGGTCCCGGGGGTCCTCACTGCAGGCAGCCGGCGTCGGGGCGGGCGCTGAGGTCCTGCGCCTGGTGGGTGAGGGCGTGCAGCACCACGGCGGGGTGGAGGCAGAGCCGCTCCAGCGCCTGCAGCCCCGCGAACGCCTTCTCGAACCACATCAGCTGCGCCGCCCCTGCGCCGGGGACGGAGGGACGGACGGACAGATGGACGCGGGGGGGGGGACACAGGGAGGCCCCAAATGTCCCCGTGCGTGTCCCCCCTCCCAAAAAACCTACCGCGGACCTCGAACTGGCTGTACTCGCGGGGCCGCAGCACCGGCCCGGCCAAACAGCCCCACGGCAGCGGCTTGCGGAGCTGCGGGAGGAGGTAATGGGCCACCAGCCCCAGGAGGGCCACCAGCCCATGCAGGACGTAGCCCAGCACCGACTGAGGGGGGGACACAAAGGGGGTGGGGGAGGGGGGGGGTGTCAGGGCTGCTGGGACCACCCTGGCCCCTTCCCCGGCGCCCCCCAACCCCTCCCGGCACCTTGAGGGCGATGAAGACGGTGCTGGCGCTGATGGCGAAGGTCAGGACGGCCACCGCCGGACACACCACCAGGTCCGAGAGCAGCACCTCGCGCTGGGGGGGGGGGGCATCAGCGGGGACCCCCCCTGTGCGTCCCCCCCAGGTCCCCACGGGGACCCCGACACCCCCACGGCGGCCCCAACCACCTCCAGCGTCCCCAATATCCCCCCATCATCCTCAGCACCCCCCGGTGTCCCCAACGTCCCCCCACGGTGTCCCCAAAGCCCCCCCATCGTCCTCAACGCCCCCAGTGTCCCCTCTGGTGTCCCCAAACCCCCCCCGGTATCCCCCCATCATCCTCAGCACCCCCCGGTGTCCCCAACGTCCCCCCACGGTGTCCCCAAAGCCCCCCCAGTATCCCCCCATCATCCTCAGCACCCCACCGGTGTCCCCAATGTCCCCCCCATCATCCTCAACGCCCCCAGTGTCCCCTCTGGTGTCCCCAAACCCCCCCCTCCCGGTATCCCCCCATCATCCTCAGCACCCCCCCGGTGTCCCCAATGTCCCCCCCATCATCCCCAACACCCCCCTATGTCCCCAGCACGTGTGTTCCGTCCCCCCCCCGGCGTCCCCTCTGCCATCCTCAACAGCCCCCCGGTGTCCCCAACCTCCCCCCAACACCCCCCTCACCCCCCCACCATCGTCCCCAATGCCCCCTCGGTGTCCCCAAACCCCCCTCCGCCCATCCCCGATGTCCCCCCATCGTCCCCAACACCCCCCAGCGTCCTCACATCACCCCCAAGCCCCCCCCAGTGCCCCCCAAGCCCCCCCCCGGTGTCCCCGCTGTCCCTATGTCCCCCCCACCCCCCCCGGGGCTCACCAGGGACGCGCGGAGCTGCTCGGGGAGGGGGTCCCGCACCTCCGTCCCGGGGGGGCCCTCGGGGCTGCGGCTCTCCAGTTCGGGGAACAGCTTGGCCCGGATCAGGGACCTGGGGGGGGGGGCACACGTGTCCGCGACCCCCCCCCACCCCCAACCAGGGGACCCGTGTGTCCAGAGCCCCCCTCAACCTCCCAAAATAGGGGGCCTGGGGGTCTGGGAGCCCCCCTCGGCCTCCCCGTGGGACCCCCCCCTACCCCAAATGACCCACCCAAGCACCCAGGAGCCCCCCCCCCCCCAGGAACCCCCAAGGCACCCCAGGACACCCCCAGCCCCCCCATTCCCCCCGCGGACCCCTCATTCTCCCCCCAGCCCCCCCCAGCCCTCCCTCCCCATGGGTCCCTGCTGGTCCCCCCCGCCCCCCCCGCCCCCCCAGGGACCCCCAGAGCCCCCCCAGCCCCCCCACCACAGCAGGGCCGGGTCGCTGCTCTGCCGGCTGAGGTGGTAGGAGGCGGCCACCAGGAGTCCGCAGAAGACGGAGAAGAGGAGGGGGACCTGCTGCTCCCCCCACGGCGCCTGTGGGGCAGGAAGGGGGGGGGGCATCAAGGAGGGGGGGGGGGGCATGGACACCCCACCAGCCCCACGGGCACCCTACACCCCCCCCTGCGGCCCACAGGGACCCCACAAGCCCCATAGGCTGCTTGGACACCCCCACCCCCCCCCCAGCAGGTTTGAACCCCCCCAGGGACCCCCAAGTGCCCCTCCAGGACCCCACGAGCCCCCCCAGGGGTAGATTCAAACCCCAGAGAGGCCCAGGGGTGACTCAGAGACCCCCCCAGAGCACATCAAGACCCCCCGGGGGCACATCAGGGACCCCCAGGGCACATCAGGGACCCCCAGGGCAGATAAAGACCCTCTCTGGGGCAGATCAAGACCCCCCTGGGGCAGATCAAGACCCCCCCGGGGCAGATCAAGACCCCCCCGGGGCAGATCAGGGACCCCCGGGGCACATCAAGACCCCCCCCCGGGGCAGATCAGGGACCCTCCAGGGCAGATCAGGGACCCCCCCGGGGCACATCAAGACCCCCCCGGGGCACATCAAGACCCCCCTGGGGCAGATCAGGGACCCCCCAGGGCACATCAAGACCCCCCTGGGGCAGATCAGGGACCCCCCGGGGCACATCAGGGACCCCCCGGGGCACATCAGGGACCCCCCCGGGGCACATCAGGGACCCCCCCGGGGCACATCAAGACCCCCCCGGGGCAGATCAGGGATGCTCCAAGGGATCTCGGGCACATTGAGATCCCACCCCTCCCCCACCAGAGCAGATCAGGACCCCCATAGCGCATCGGGGACCCCCCCGGGAGACGAGGGACCCCCCCGGGAGACGAGGGACCCCCCCGGTACCTGGATGGCGCCCAGGCAGAAGCCGTAGAGCGCGGTGGCCACCAGCAGACTGCGGCACAGCCCGTAGAGCGCGGCCAGGGGGCTGGTGGCGGCTGCGAGGAGGGGGGGGGGGGGGCGGACAGAGAGTCAGTGGGACCCCCCCCAGCCAAAATAGGGCCCGGAGGGGGGTCCCAGCCCCTGGCGGGGGGGTCTCGGCCCTTACCGGTGCCGCCAAAAACGTGCATGTCGATCTGCTCCAGCAGGTACATGAGGCAAGTGGTGACCTGGGGCAGGAGCCCCAGCAGGAACACCAGCGGGAAGCAGAGGGTGAAAACTGCGGGGGGGGGGGGCACCAAAATGAGTCTGGGGGGGGGCGCAGGGGGGCAGTGGGGTGCCCCCCCCCCTCCCTCCCATCCCCAGACCCCCCCCTCCTCCCTGTCCCCGTCCCGGGCGGGGGTCCGCGTCTCACCGGTGGCCACGTCGCGGGCGGCGCGAGCGGCGGCGGGGGTGAGGAGGGGGAGGCCACAGAGGGGGGGGGGCGCCGGGGGGGGCGCGGGGGGGGCACGGGCGGCCGCGTCCAAGCCCCAGATGAGGGCGCAGACCAGGCAGAAGTACACGGGGCGGCTGTAGGCGATCAGCCGGTTGTGGCCCTGCGGGGAAGGGGGGGGGGGAGATCATGGGAGGGGGGGCGTAGACCCCCCCCCAGAACTGTCACACACCCCCCCCCCCAGGAAGAGAGACACCCCCCCCCCTGGGGCCATACAGCATCTTTAGAGACCCCCCCAGACCATATAATTCATGTAAGGACCCCCCCTTGGGGTCCCCAATACCCTACAGCCCACAGATGGACCCCCCCCAACCCACATAGAGACCCCCCCCAGGACTGTACAGTTCATACACAGACCCCCCCCCCAGAAAAACACAGCCCGTATAGGGACCCCCCAAGAAACATACATCCATACAGAGACCCCCCCGGCCCCTACACCCCACATAGGGCCCTCTCCAGGACCACACACCCCATATAGAGACCCCCCCCCCCCCCCAAAAAACACACCATGTATAATAACCACAGCAGACCCATATGAAACATATTACCCCCCCCAGACCCCATAAAGCACATAAAGACCCCCCCGATTCACACAGCACCTATACAGACACCCCCCCCCGACCCATACGGCACCTATAGAGCCCCCCCAGACCCATATTGCACCCATAGCCCCCCCCCGGCGACTCACGTGCATGGGGGAGGCGGCGTCCGGCTGCACACTCTGCCGAGGGGACACAGTGGGGACGGGGGGGCACCCTGGGGACCCCCTCTACCCCCCCGGGGACCCCTAGGGACACTTTTGCCCCCCCGGGACCCCTCTGCCCCCCCTCTGCTCCCCCCGGAGACCCCTTTTGCCCCCCTTCTGCCCCCTTGGGGACCCCTCTGCCCCCCCCAGGGACCACCTTTATGCCCTTTTTGCCCCCTTGGGGAGCCCTCTGCCCCCCCGGGGACCCCCTCTGCCCCCCCGGGGACCCCTCTGCCCCCCTGGGGATCCCCCCAGAGACCCCTTTTGCCCCCTTCTGCCCCCTTGGGGACCCCTCTGCCCCCCCGGGGACCCTCTCTGCCCCCCCAGGGACCACCTTTGCCCCACTTTTGCACCCTTGGGGATCCCTCCCGGGGGGGGCCCCTCCATCCCCCCTCTGCCCCCCCTGGACCCCTTTGCCCCCCTGGAGACCCCTTTGCCCCCCCCCCCCCCCCCGGACCACCTTTATCCCTCTTTCGCCCCCTCGGGGACCTCTCTGCCCCCTCGGGGACCCCCTTCACCCCATCCCCTGCCCCCTTTGCCCCCCCGGGGACCCCCTTCGCCCCCCCGGCCCCCCCACCTTGAGCAGGGAGTACTGGCAGCCGGCGATGACGAGGCAGAACTGGAAGAGGCCGAGGTCGCGGAAGAGCCCCCGCAGCAGCAGCCCGTAGCCCAGGAAGGCCACCAGGGCCACCAGGGCCACCGCCAGCACGTTCTCCGGCACCCGGCGGTTCCTGCCAGGGGACGCGGTGAGGCGGGGGGGGAGGACGGACAGACACAGGGGACCCCCAGAGTTGGGGGAGAGCAGATGGGGGACCCTGGTGGTGCTGGGGGAGGACAGGGGATGGCCCTGGGGATGGGGAGGGGGCTTGGGGACATCCCTGGGGGCATGGGGGGGCTTGGGGACATCCCTGGGGCCATGGGGGACACATCTGGGGTCGGCGGGGGTCTTGGGGATGTCCCCAAGGTGGGGAGGGGGTTCGGGGACATCCCTGGGGTCATGGAGGGGTCATGGGGACATCCCTGGGGTCATGGAGGGGTCTTGGGGACATCCCTGGGGTCATGGAGGGGTCTTGGGGACATCCCTGGGGTCAGGTGGGTCTTTGGGATGTCCCCAAGGCGGGGAGGGGGTTTGGGGACATCCCTGAAGTCATAAGGGACATCCCTGGGATCACGGAGGGGTCTTGAGAACATCTCTGGGGTCATGGGGAGGTCTTGGGGACACCCCCGAGGTTATGGGGGGGGTCTTGGGGATGTCCCCAGGGTCAGGGGAGCTTGGGGACACCCTTGGAGCCAGAAAGAGGGGTCTTGGGGAACCTCTGGGGGTCTCAGGGACGTCCTCGAGGCGGGTGGGGGGGTCTTGGGGACATCCCTGGGCTTGGGGGGGGACACCTCAGGGCTGTCCCCAAGGCAGAGGCAGATCAGGGGTGTCCCCAAACCCAGGGGGTGCTCAGGGATGTCCCCAAAAGCTGGGAGGGGGTTTGGGACCACCCCCATGGACTTGGGGGGAGTGTGGGGTGTCTGAGGGGCCGGGGGGGTCCCGGGGGGGGGTGTGGGACCCCCGGGGTGTCACCCACCGGTCGAGCAGCGCCAGCAGCGCCAGGCGGTCGTAGCGCAGGCGCACCCAGCGCCCCGGCAGCACCCGGCAGCGATAGGCACGGCGAGGGGGGGGCCGGGCCCCCGCCGCCTCCCGGGGGGGCTCCAGCAGCTCCAGCTGAGGGGGGGGACACACACAGGGGACCGCTGACAACGCTGTCCGAACCCCCCCACCTTCCTCACCCCCCCCAAAATGCATAAATATGGGGTCATGTGTGTCCCCCCCCCTCACCTCGGGCGCCTCCAGGGGTCCGCGGCGCAGCGGGAGCCCCCCCGGGGGACGGGGGGGACCCTCGGCCGCCTCCGCCGAGGTGACGCTGGAGGAGGGCGAGTGACGGTCCCTGTGGGGGGGGAAATGGGGCGTGAGGGGGGAAAAATGGGGCGTGAGGGGGGAAAAATGGGGCGTGAGGGGGGGCCGGAGCCCCCAAGCCCCCCCGCTGTGGGGCCACAACACACCAGATCGCTCCGTTATAGGGCCAAAAACACCCAAAACTTTTCAGCACAACTGGGATATTCTAAATATCCCATCCATGCGGCTGCGACCCCCAAGTTAGGGGGTCATGGACCCCCAAGGCCCCCTGCTATGGGGCCAGAACACCCCAAATCCCCGTTACTGGGCTGCGGCCCCCCAAATCCCCCAGTTAGAGGGCCAACACCACCCCAAATCTCCTTCTATGGAGCTGACACCCCAAATGTCTCAGCTATGGGGATGAGAACCCCCCCAAACCCCATAGCTATGGGGGCCAGGGGCACCGTGTAGCCTCCAGTTATGGGGCCAGGGACACCTACAGGGCTAGGACACCCCCCCCCCCATTATGGGGCAGGAAGCCCCCAAAATCCCCAGTTATGGGACCACAGACACCCCAAATCTCTTCCTACGAGGCTGGGACTTCCCCAAATCCACCTGCTATGGGGCTGGGACCTTCCCAAAACTCTCTGCTATGGGGCTGGGACCCCTCAAAACCTGTGCTATGGGGCTCAGACCCCCCAAACCCCACTGCTTCAGGGCTGGGACCCCTCAAATCTGTTCCTACAGGGTTGAGAGCCCCCCAAATCACGCAGCTGTGGGGCTGGGACCCCCCAAAGCTCCCTGCTATGGGGCTGGGACACCCCAAATCTGCCCCTACAGGGCTGAGACACCCCCAAATCACTTATCTATGGGGCTGAAACACCCCAAATCCCCCCGCTACGGGGCTGAAACACCCCAAATCCCCCCGCTACGGGGCTGAAACACCCCAAATCCCCCCGCTATGGGGCTGAAACACCCCAAATCCCCCTGCTATGGGGCTGGGACCCCCCAACCCCCCCCGTTTTGCCACAGCCCCCCCTCACCATGCGCTGCCGGCCGCGGGTTCAGCCCCACTCTGCTGCCCCACGGGGTTCTCGTAGCCGCCACCGGCTGCCCCGAAGGTGTAGGAACGTCGGACGCCTGCGGGGAGAAAAGAAAAAGGGGTGAAGGGCTCTGGGAGGGATTTGGGGGGGTCTGTGGGGGTTTGGGGGGGTTCCCATCTCACCGCTCTCGTCGTAGAAGTAGTGGACGGCGCCCTCGGAGGTGTCGTCGAAGGCGGCCGCCTCGTGGAGGGCCCCGCGGGGCAGCAGCAGTGCCCCCGCCAGCTGCAGGGCCGCCGGCAGCGTCAGCGCTCGCCCCGGGGGGCCGGCCGGGCCCGGGGGGGCTCGGGCAGCCTGTGGGGAGAAGAAGGGGGGAAGTCAGATAGGGGGAGAGGTGGGGGAGAGAAATGTGTGGGGCGGGGTGAGCTTACCTGGGGGGGGAACCCATGGCGGAGGAGGGCGGCGTGGGGTTGGAGCCGGCGTGGTGGCGGCGGCGGGTGGCCTGGCCGGGGGGGGCCCCCCGCTGCCCCCCCAGCGCTGGGGGGGTGGAAAGGGGAAGGAGAAGGGTTGGGGGGTGCCCCACAGACACCCCCACCTGCCCCCAGAACTCCCCTATCTATAGGGCCGAATACCCGCTATGGGGCTGAATCCTCCTGCTATGGGGTTAGACCCCCCGATGTTCCCCCTACGTGGCTAAATGCCCCCCAAGTCCCCCCCACTATGAGGCTGGAAACCCAAATCTTCCCGCTATGGCTGAATCCCCCCCAGACCCCCCCTGCTATGGGTCTGCACCCCCCTACCCCACTCACCTCCTGCGCCGGGGGTCTCCCCTGGCTGGTCTCCCTCCGGGGGCGCCCCCACGTCCACCTCCCCCCGCCCCCTTCGGGGGGGGCCTCCAGGTCGGCTTTGGCCAGGGGGGCTGCACGGGGGGGGCGGCGGGGGGGCCCGGGGGGGCGGCGGGGGGGGGGGGAGTCAGCCGAGAGGCTGGAGGAGGAGGAGGAGGAGGAGAGAAGAGGAGGAGGAGGAGGAGAGGAGGGGGGACAGCGGCTGGAGGCCAAGCTGAGGCTGGAGCCCCCCGAGGACCCCCCCTGGCCCCCCCAGCCCTCGGGGGTGGGCTCTATCTCTGAGGGGGGGTCCGTGTCGCTGCCGGCCGGGGGGGCCCCGGGGCTGTCCAGGCGGGTGGAGGCCGTGCGTTGGCTGCTGGGGGTCCCGCGCCCCGGCCCCCCCCCACCGCTCAGCCCGCTCTCCGACGAGCCCCGCGCCGGGGGGGGGACGGGGGGGGGCTGCCACTCGCGACCCCCTCCTCCGCTGCCGACGGGCTCCCCGCTGCTGGGGGGGCACAGGGAGAAGGTCAGGGGGTCCCCGGTATCAGGTGGGGCCCCCTCAAAAATGTTCCCCCACCCCCAAAGTGTTGCCCCCCCCCCCCAGACGCACCGGTGGCAGAGGGGGGGCTGCGGCGCAGGCGGTCGCGGTCGGCAGCGGTGACAATGACGTTGTTGCTGCCCTGTTCCCGCACTAACTGCCGAATATCTGGAAGGGGGGGGGCACAACATGTCGAGGGGGGACGTTAAGGGTGAGGGGGGGGGCCTTGAGGGTGGGGAGGACACGGTGACGGTGACGCTCACCCCTGGCCGCTCCGCTGTCCTCCAGGTGGGGCAGCAGCTCCTGGGAGGGGGGGACATGGATAGGGGGGTTATGGGGGGACATGAGACACCCCCCCCAGCACAGAGGTGCCCCCCCCCGCGCCCCCCCCCCCCCCTCACCGAGAGCTGGTTGAAGCCGCAGAGGGAGTGCTGAGAGCTGCAGCGCACGGGGGGGGTCGAGCCCGGCCGCCGGAACACCGTCAGCTCCACCCACCCCCCCGGGGGGCCTGCGAGGGCCTGTCAGTGGGGGGGTGCAGGGGGGGCGGGGACCCCCTGCGTCCCCCCACCCACTCTGGGGCACCCACAGATCCGCAGGGTGCTGCCCCCCCCGGGGCACCCACAGACCCCTGGCCCCCCACCCAGCCCCACTCGGGGGCACCCCCGAACCCACCCCCCACCCCCCCCTGCTAAAAAACACTCGGGGTAACCTTGCCCCCCCCCCCCAGCACTGAGCACACCCCCCGGGCCCCCCACAGCCCCTGGGACCCTCCATGCCCTCCCCCAACCTCCCCCGGACCCCTCAAGAAACCGTTACTGTCCCCCACAGCCCCCCCAGAAGCCTCCACAGTCCCCACCACCACCCTCAGGACCCCCCCAAAACCATCACAGCCCCCCAAACCTCCTGCCAGCCCCCCCCCCCGCATGGCAGCCCCCCATGCCCCCCCCCTCCAGCCTCACCTCGGGGGGCTCTCCCCCTCCTCAGGCGTGCGGGGGCGCAGCAGGGCAGCCGCCCCCCCCTCGCCCTCGCTCCCCGCCTCGGGGTCCCCCTCGGGCTCGCGCGCGGTCGAACATGGCGTGCAGGCGGTAATTCACCGTCTTCACCGCCGCGAAGAAGGCGGCCACCAGCCCGCAGTACAGGGCCCCCACCCCCGGGCTGGGGGGCAGCGCCTGGAGGGGGGAAGAGGGGGGATCAGATAGCACCCCCAGAACCCCCCCAAAACCCTCCAGGACCCCCCACCCAGCCCCAAGAGACACCTCCTGAGCCCTCCCAGTGCTCCAACACAAAATTCCCAACAGGACCCCCACGTGGCCCCAAAAGACACTCTCAGGTCCCTCCAGAGGCCCCTCACAGCCCCAAGACGCCCCCCAGCCCCCCCCAAGGCCCCTCCCTGCCCCCAGGGCCCCCTACGGACACCTCCGCGACGCCCCCCAGCCTCCACGACCCCTCCCGGCCTCCCTCAGGCTCCCTCCCAGCCGCCACCCCCCATCGGACCCACATAGGCCCTCTCCCAGCCCTCACCCCCCACAAGACCCCCCTGGGCCCTCTCCCAGCACCCAGGAACCCCCCCCCCCCAGAACCCCTCTGGGCCCTCCCCCGACCCACTCCGGGCTCCCCCCCGTCTCCAGCCGCCCCCCCGGCCCACCGTGTAGAGGACGAGCGGCAGCCCCAGCAGGAAGAGCCAGGCATAGAGGTGGAAGCAGTTGGCGAAGGCGCTCTGGTGGGGGTCCAGGAACCAACCGCCCGTCAGCGAGGCCCACACGCCCTGCCGCAGCACCTGCAGCGCCTGCGACCCCATGGCTGCCGCCGCCGCCCCCCCGCCGCTCCCGCCCCGCGGGCCATGGGCGGCCCCGCCACCCCGCTCGCCGGCGGACCGCCGCCGCTTCCGGGTTCGCGCCGGAAACGCTTAGCAGTACTTCCGGGGCGCGCGCGACGTCACACAGGGCGCGACGCCGCAGAGCGGAATGGGCGGGGGGCGGGGGAGGAGGAGCCGAGAGCGCGAACACGCCCACTTTTCGCTTGGCGCATGCGCAATAGAGCGACCCCATGGCGTGCGTAGGGCGCGTGCGCCCGGTGGGTCACACC